>NC_091101.1:25432500-25685000 GCF_024713975.1 Paralichthys olivaceus
GATTCGGTCTGAATGTGAAATCCTCCGAGCGCGAGAGCATCAACTGTCAGGACAGGTAATGAGAAGGTTAACAGCAGTGAGAGCTCCTGGGTTCATGAGCTTGGTCTCTTTTTGTACGTGTCTATTAAGTGTGTAGCAACGGTTCCCAAACCAGGGGTCGAGACCCCAAATGGGTCGCAAGACAGGCAGCCGCTTTCAGACATGACTCCTGAGTCCAGACTCTCTCAAAGGTTTGCTTTTCATATATTTTTATTTACGGCACATTGACACAGGCGTCGGCCTTTATCAACAAAAACTCTGAACGTCTTCTATGTGTGTTGCTCCGCTTATAATATCCTGAGATATTTGTTTTTCTTTTTGGGTCTTTCACACGTTAGAGAACATCGACCCCACGACTCGCTCACGGTGAATCCTGAGGAGGATCTCCTGCTGTCCGACAGTTTGCTCGGTGGGGGGGGGGGTTGGTCAGAGAAAGTCCGCAGGAAGTCCAGAGGTCCTCACGCTGAATGTCTGGAATATCAGTGCAGTATGAAAACTGTCAGAAGATTTAACAGCATTTAGAAAATAAAGTATTTGCACTATAACTGTTGTAAAAAGATAAAAGTTAGTATTTAACTTCTTCTCATGTTCTTGTTCCCACATGAAGGATCAGAAACAGAAAGAGCTGCAGAATCACAGGAATCACTGACACGTGCACGTGATCAACAACCTTGTTTGCTTTTAACGAGGGTCACAAATCTGCAGAGTCTTTGTTTCAGGGATCAGAGACGGAAAAGAAGAAGAGTTCAGGTCCTGACTGTCGGGAGCAACAGTGAACTCTAGTGGTGTGACTGCACCAAAAGAGGATTTTCAAAATGTTTCTGAAACTACTGCAGAGAAACGAGTGATCATCTGTGAAGTCAAGAGTTAGAGTCAAGTTAAACGCAGACGACTTTGTTTCACTGAAATGAAAATGTTTCCCTCATGTTTTATTCAAAGCGCAGGAACCTTTCTCTGGATGTCAGAGCATCTCGGTGGATTTGTTAAAAATAATAAATAAGACAAATTAAATCTTTTTCTTTCAGGAGAAATAAATATCACAGCGTGTGCCCCCCCCGAGCTTTGGCCAGAGGTAATAAGTTTCCTCTTATGACGACAGGGAAGCTGTGACAGTGAGAATCTCATAATAAACTCAAACAGCTAATTTAGAAAACAATGATAATAAAGGAAAAAAATTGGAGATGGGACTTTGTGCTATTCTCACAGCTCCGGACGACAAGACAATACGAGTAAAAGGAAAGAAAGGCGAGACTTCAATATCTCTTTTTTATTAATTCTGACGCACTGCGGTCAGATAGAAAAGTATGAGGGTTACACTTTTCAAGTTGCTTCCATGACTTGTGCAAACACTAGACGGTATCTGGGAGAAAAAAAAAAAACCTCTCAAGGAAAAACAATTTAAAAAAAGAAAGACATCAAAATGCAGAAGAAATGAATAAGTGCATTTAAACCTAGGTGTTGATTCTTTATGCAGTATTTATTGATTCCCAGCTTCATATAAACTGGATGTTGAGGCATAAACATAGTACATTTGAACAAAAATATAACCAATATTTACAATTATTGTATTAAAAATACAAAAACAACCGATACATGCTCCACCAATTGTCTTTTTAAAAGACATACAGGAGGAAGCAGTACGAGAAAGAATGAAGAACAGAAGGTCATCACCAGCTAAATGTACATTTCTCACTGACATCACACATCAAACAGAGTAGCAGTTCTACCCACTACACTTTATCTTTACGCTTGTACATTTTTGTGCAACTTTTTGTTTTTCGAAATAGGACTCGGCCCGCTAATATGCACATTATCTTCAGAGTTGAATGAAAGTGAATGATGCATGTCACCACTGTAATACAAACAAATTATTAACAATCTATCTGCAGCCATTACAAAAAAAAAAAAAAAAAATCATATATTACAATAACAAAAGGAACCCTCCCCTCCCCCGCCCCACCCCCGGAAATGATTCTCATGTATTCACCGAACACAGTGTAAAAAAAAAAACCCACTGCACTCATTCATCTTTTGTTTTCTCAGTCTGTAGTTTCCAGGACTGATCAATGTGATCAGTGCGAATCAGTGATAGAAGAAGAAAAAAGGAAATCTGATCGTTCTGATTGGCAAAAAAAAAAAATTCTTCATTTGTCAGCTTCCCCACAGGAGTCCAAAAAAAAAAAAAAAAAAAAAAAAAGTTCAGCCACTTCCTCTGGTGGCGAGATACGACGGGAGGCCGGACGATAAATATTCAGCTTCCTCTGACGTCTGTAACACAGGTGAGAGGGTTTTTTCTCCGACAGCAGATGACGAACAGATCGACCGTGATCTGACGGTGCCGTCCGAAGCCACGTAACAGAAAGAAAGATGTCTGACCTCATCTTGTACTGAGTCTTAAACGTCGAGGGAAGTTTCTTGAATAAGGCATTTTCACTCCACTATTGCTCGATTCAAGAGCCGCTCTTGAAACAAGGTGATTCGTGACGAGAACGAGCACGTAAAGAAATGTACGCAATCATGGCATCGTAAGGCGCTTTGGACATTCACCCAAAAAAGTTGACGGGGGAGAAAAGAAAGCCTAATCTCAATTCGTGGGTACTTTTATTTTGAAAGGAAATGCGTGTGTATCATAAGACTCTGTACAAGATTTGTTTGTAAAAGTTGAGCTACCCTCATAATTTACACGTCGGCAGCTGCTTGATGTTTACTACCCTGCTTGATCCCTTTCCGCCCCGAAAATAAAGAGGCAACTGCTCCGAGGTCAGTGAGCGCTCGCTGAGTTTCAACGCTGATTCACACATGATGAGAAATCCAGCGAGCGTCCGAACCTCACACAGGAAAACAGGGCGAATCTACAGGCGTCTGTCGTTTCCGCCGCTGCTGCTGCTGCTGCTTCTTCTTCATGATTTTACAGAAACCGAAGCGCTCCCTCAGGTTTCAGTGGGCGCTCTATGTGCTTATTTTGAAATATCACCGACAGGCGAGTGACAAGAGGCGCACGCTCTGGATGTAACAGCAAGGACGAGGAGGAAAGAGCGATATGACCGAGACGAGCTCCGAGGCGGGATGACGTGGTTGGATCATACCCTGGCGTCCAGGCCAAACGTCTGGGACCATCTGGGATTGTGCTGAAAGTGCTAAATCTGTAATAAATCCACTGTCTTTGTGTTTGTGTGTGTGTGTGTGTGTGTGTGTGTGTGTGTGTGTGTCGGTTCACTGTGCATGTTGAGCTTCCACTTGAACCAACACTTGATAAACGTCCACATGTGAAACACGAGTTAATACTGGATTTCCGAGTTCGAACAGTCAACGACAGACGGGTTGTTTTCAGTCCAGGCAGAGAAACGCTCGGCCCACCTGGTTTCTCTTTTTCCTGTTTCGGCCTCCAGAGTGCAACAAGTCAAACTAAATCAAGAGACGAGACGGAAGAGGAGAAATCTAGAGGGAAGTTAAGAAAATTAAGAGTCAAGTCAACCGTTGCTTCTCTCCGTCTTCAGTCTGGTTTGTTCTAGAAAATGAGAAAGTGCAGATGAAGCTCAACGCGTCATGATGAAGTTGTGTTAACAGGTTATTCTGTCACTGGGTGCGGTCGCTGCGGAGCCGGATCCCGTCTCTAACAGCGACAGGTTTGTGGTTCCGTGTGTGTTTGTGCGTCCAGGTCGACCTCCCCCGACGCCAGTTATGATTCTGTAGTCTGTTTCCAAAGTGCCAGGCATGAAGTCATCGTCTTTGACCTTCGCTCTCTCTCTCTCCATCTCCTCCTCCTCTTCTTCTTCTTCTTCACAGTATTTTTTTTTGCATGCAGGGTCTTTCAACCCCCCATGATGCTTTAAGGCAGGGGAGGGAGACGAGCAGAGGAGTCCACCGAGTGGAGGAGGCAGGCACGTATGTAACTGATGATGAAGTCTATTGGTCTGTCTCTGTTAATCCTGCCCACCCCGAACCAGGGGGACTTCAAGTTACTGCAAAAAGGACGTCCACTGTGGTCCCTCACACCGCGGACACCTGTTCGTCCTCTGTGGAGAGAAGACAGAGACGGTCAGAGGTTACACACCACAGATACGTCTTCCTTCATAAAGTTCAATAAGTAGTGAGCAGTTTACTCGAGCGAAAGTTCAAACAGTGAAGTTTTCTTTCAGGTCAAACACATGAATCTCGTGTAATTTGCTGTCAGACGTTTTCCCGAAGCGAGCGCTCACTCTTCAGATTGATTTCCTGCCTCCTCTTCACGTCGGCGCGCGATGAAAATCAACTTGGAGCGACTTGAAACTTGACAGAGACAAAAGACGCTTTGTCGATTTCATTCTGTCTTTTATAGACAAATGATTTATGAAGAGTTTTGACGAGTCCCCGCTGGTTTTACTCAATCAGATTTATTTTATTACTCTGACGTCCACCGCTCTGTCACTGGCCCGTCAGCGTCCCCATGTTCACTGGATTATTGACTAAAACAGATCATTCAGATAAACCTACAGGTTTTGTTTTACGGCTGAACATTTCTGTTTAAAATGTATAAATCCCCTGATGTGGTTTCTTGTCTTTTCTTCGGTTCATTAAAAACTCACAGCTGTGAACACAAGGAGGAGGAGCCAGTGAGGGACGAGGGTCGGAGGAGGAGGAGCCAGACTCACTCATCGGTGGATCAATAACAATCTGCTGATATTCAAACTTTTATCTGACAGAATAAACAATGCTTCAAGAAATTTGAATTTAAGTTCTACATATTTGTTTGTATAAAGTTTATGGTTCAACTGTAAAATATAGATTTTGGGTTTGAGAACGACATCTTGGGATAAATTATAAATATATTTGAGTATCATCATCAGCTTCAGTCAGAAGTAGAAGCTCGATAGCAACATTTAATTTCAATAAATATTCGTTAACTTTCTCACAGAATCAAAGTTCGGTTCTTAAATTAAAATCTTCACTGTGATGGTTTAACTGTTTTGAGTCGTATTTGATTATCGTCTTATAAACGTTTCATCTCTATGAACCACTGTTGATGAAAGAAGATGAGAAATAACCTCGAGATCATCAGGAGTCTGTCACGGTTAGAACTGTTGGGTCGACACGTCTGGACACGAGAAACTACAATATCACAGAACTGAGCCGGTGCAGGCGGGTCAGGTGCGTGTGGGTGCAGGAGAATGGAGGTGCACGTTCTCAGGCATTGAGTTAGACTGCGTGAGGTGAGAGGACCCTGTCGGCCCCGTGCCCGCTGATGGATGCTGCTCGGCACAGTGAGTGAGAGGTGAGAGGAAAGAGTGCGTGGGGTCTGATCCACCCAGGATGACTCATGCATGATGACAGTTAAAGGGGAGGGTCCCAGTGAACAAATGGTTCTGACATTCAACCGGCAGGAGATTGAGATTTGAAATGGGACTGGTCCTACTGGTGCGGTGCGAGCTGGTGTGAGGGAATGGTCAGTCTCAGTCCAAGTGTGTGTTCCTGTTCACATGCAGGTTCATTGGAATGGAGAGGGGGGTGGGGGGGGGAGGGGAGGGGCAACCTGATAAATTAGTTTTTACCTGCCTCGGGGGGAGGGGCCCTGCCTGTTAACCCCCGTACACACACTCTCATGGTCTGGGAGTCTCGGGTGTGTGTTGTGCCACTCGCTTTGGCTTCCTCAGAGCGACTAGTTTGGGAGACAAGGACTCACCCTCCTCTTCCTCATCGGGCTCTTGGTCCTCGGCTGGCGAGCAGGTGCGGTGGAGGCCGCCTGACCGCTGTTTTGCCCCCTGTTGGGCCTGGTGGGAGTCGGGGGACTGGGTGACCATGCGCGAGCGCTGCAGAGCCGTGGTGTAGTCGGGTGGCCGGCGGCCCGAGTGGATCGCTGTTGTCGTGGGGACAGACGGAGCCGGATGCTGTCCCTCCGCGAGGTCGGTGATGGTCAGGGCCGTGTAGCCAGGGGGGGTAGGGGGAGGCTCACGGTATCGGCCTTCTTTTCGTGCTGAGTGGACACAAAAGAGAAGACGATGAAGGCAGGTTTAAAACACAACACACTGAAGGTAGGGACCTGGAAACTCTGGGTCACAGGACACTCGAGGGTTTAACTTTTATCTGTCCTCCTGCACCCCCCCCCCCCAGAATGAGCGACTAAAGCAACTGGGCTGCTGCATGCAATCACTCACAAATGAGGCCTTTACCCCCAGCGGTGATGGGTGATGGAGACGGCCGGCCGAGCTGCTTGGCCTCCTCTGACCCGGTGGATGTGATGCTACTTGTTTCTGGGTCAGCATTGACGTCCTTCCCTCCTCTCCTCTTGATGGTGCCGGTGTCCCCCTCAGAGTCCTCTCCCCAGTACGCGGCGGAGGATGACGAGGAGCTGGCGGACGCCCAGCTCCCCCTGGCCTGCGCCGCCCACAGTGCTGCAGGTCCTCCCAAAAAGGCCTCTGGTCCGCCGGGGGGGAGCCCTACGATGCCACCTCCGCCTCCACCGAAGGCCAGAGTCTCCCAGCTACGTCCCTGCTGCATTGTTTGGATGTTGTCGTGGGAACCAGAGGAGCACGAAGTCCAGGAGCCGCGGCCGCTGTCTGCAGCGTCGAGTGAAACGCGGTCGCCCTGATCCTGAGTTAGCTCCTCTGAGCTGGGCGAGGAGAGCACCGTGGGGCAGCCGGCGTAAATCCCCCGACAGTCCTGCATCGATGAATATGACCTGTGAGAGGAAAAGACAAGAAACGTTAGACTTCACGTTAATTCACCTGAGAGAGAAACAGATATTTTCAAATTGAGTTCTAAGTGTCTCTACCCAAGGCTGTACTGGTCGGGTTCAGTGGTGGCTCTTCGTTCCAGCCGTGCTCCCACGATGTGAGACTCCCCGACTCCTCCGGAGTGACGGAGCCTCCTCTCCTCCTGGGCCATGTCGAAGGAGGAGTTACTGACGAGGCTGGAGCGAGACGAGATCTCACTGTGACCAGAGTCTGAGTAGGCGTCGCCCATCCTGTTGTAACCTGAAACAAAGAAAAGAAGAAATCTTTTAAACTTAAAACTAAATGTGAAAAATATTCCACCCAAGTCTCGAGGTCATATTTCAACAACCTCTTCTTTTTCTTCTGTTTATCCTTCTGAGTCTGAATTTACGAGGGAACGTCTAAAGGAAGAAGCTTTAAATGTAAAGATGTGAAGTTAACAGGAGTCGGAGGAAGCACCGACTGACCCGGATCAGATACAACGAGGTGACATAACTTCTAAGCAGCTGCTAACATACATAAATATATAATAATGTATTTTATATCAACAAAGTCTCACTGATTCGATGACTTTATTGTTAGAATGAATTCATTTGGTTTTAAGATTTCAACCACTCTGAAACTTAATTCATCAAGGCGACCACCAGGTGGCACTGGTTGCACATCATGGAAGAGAGAGGGAGTTTGAGGAGTGGTGTGAGAGAGGGGGGGAGGGAGGGGTAGTAGGATTATTGGCTTACTTACCCTTCTTGGGCGAGCTCTGGGGGGAGGTGGGAGGGGAGGAGAGCTGGGAGGAGGCGTTGGACACTGTGTCCTCTGGTTGCCTCCGGTGTCTGTCGCTCGCCTCCTCCGACAGTGACAGGATCTTCTTCAGAGATTGCGGAGAGCTGGTGCCTGCGGACATGAGCGAGAAGATGAGCAGAATTAGCATGCGGAACGATGCCATTTCCCCCCCGAGGCTGTCGGGATGCTAAACTGCTTTGTCTGGGATTTGTTTTCTCTATAAGCTTGTCGCCAGGCAGCCTCTAGGAGGCAGCACTGCCGTAAAGACCGAGGCTAAGAAAGGGCTGCCTCTGCTGTCGTCTGAAATAACAGGTTGTGGAGGAGAAAGAAAGAAAGGGGAAGATGGAAGGTTTAATTTATACAGGATTATTGAACCAAGGCTCTGTCTTTGCTGCGTTGTTCTGGTTTGACCTTGTGATTCAGGGAGCGGACTCCAGACTCTTGAATGAGAACATCAGCGTCCTGTCATCATCTACTCAGGCTGCGTGCACCTGACGCTGGTTCGTGGACTCCGTGTGTCTGACTTTGTCCGTTTTTAACGTCCTCATCATCAACTACAAGCAGAGTTTTCACAAACTGATCAAACCACGGTTCAGTTTTCCGCCTCTTTTGTTCTGACTACATTTTGGTCCCTTGTTTTTTGGATCGTGAGGCTCAGACTGAAGATCTGGAGCAAACACTGCAGATGTGAAAGTGACCGAAATGAGAAAACTTCTGTGCTCTCATGAAATAACTTGTCAAATACCATGAAATGTAATATTAGTGTACCTGAAGTACTGGTTGTACCCATTAAATCTTGATCTTACCGAAAGGTGGTAGATCTTTGACTGGCACTTTCTTTCGGGATGGGTAAAGTGCCACGGCAGGGACCTGGAGAGCCTGATTTCCTTTGGCCAACTGCCCCCTCTGTTGACTGGCAGCTCTGGACACGACCGGGGAGGTGTCTGGCCGTTTCCCACCGGCATTTTTGGGCACTGAGAGCGGTGAGAGAGAAAAGGATTTATTAGAGGACAGGAAGTTGGTGTGCAGTTTATGAGAGTGATGGACATTTGGTTCTGCTGCGTGGATGAAAACTGTGAGCAGCTAACAGCGAGTAAAGCTGGCATCAACCCTGTGAAACTGTCCTGGTGGTTTAGCCATTTTTATTCGCTGCCAATGAGTCTGTAAGTAAGTCTGAGTGTCTCGTTACTACAGCGGTTACACCCTGTCTGTCTCTGGGCTGTGAGTCCTGGGAACATGTGTGTCCCCCAAGTGGGATATTTATGTCCTCGTGTGCAAAACTCACGCGTACTGATGGAGGGTTCACACTGCAGCGAGAGCGTCTGCAGACTCTCCTCGTTCACCTCCAGGCTGAGGTTGGACAAGTACTGTTTGACCTTCCTGGCCATCTGGGCGTCCTCGTAAAGCTTTTTGGCGTTCAGGAAGGAGCTGCGACGCACCCGCTTCTTGTGCCCGCCCGTCTGAGTGACGTCCAGCACCGCCGCATTGGCACTGCCCTGGCTTAGAGAGCTGGTTGTACGTGAGGGCCACACAGACGCATATACACACACACACAGAGAGGGAACGTGGATTTATAGACAGGAAGAGACACACAAGAACACAGAAGAGCGCAGAGGATTAGATATTGCTTTCAGATTGTGAATGAACCTACAGGTGAGTATGATGTAGATATGCTACTGGGCTGCACGTAGGACATGGCATTTTAAAAAAGGACATGCAGAGGGGGGGGGGGCTTTAGGAGCTCCTCTCAACACCGAAACATTCCAGACATTCCAGGCAGCGTGGGGACGGAGGGGTGAGGAGGGAGGTGTGTTTAAAGCCAAACAGGGGGAGTAGAAAGGGGGGAGTTCTACAAGTGTAACACGGTCATAGTTTACATTTCTGTGGCTTGAGTCAGAGCTGGCTGTAGTAGTAGTAAAAGTCTTTTTTGGCTCATGACTCAGGTCAAACGGAACAAAGACAAAAGGCTTCAGTGTTCGTCAGTGACGCGTCAAGTTTACGCTCCTCAGCGGAAAGATATTTATCAAGGTTTGTTTTCATCTGGTGTTTTCAAAGTGGATTATTTATCATGACACACAGTTTCTGCACGGGAAGAAAACTTTCTCATAATCATGACCTCATTCATGTCATTACGTCCTCATTATCTCATAATTACAAGATACACATCTTATAAATTACAAGACAATTTTCTCATAATTACAAGAGGCTACATGATAATTATGGGAACGTTTCCATTTCTTTTTAGGTGAAGTTTCCCATCATATGCAGTGATTTCCCATTTGACCACAAGAATGTAAAGCACGACAAAAACACTTGATGTCCAGAATCTCTGGCTGTTCGGAGGTTTGACACACAGATAAAACCTCGACATTCTGAAAATACAGCTGCATGCATATTGTTAGGTAAAACAACATATATCAAAAGGTCACATTTGCTATGCAGGGCTACACAGATGCCTGTATCAGTAATATTCTATATTATATTCTAATGTGGGACAATTTCTGTGGTTTGTCAAATGCAAAATAGTCTAGTGCACAATAATGTTAGCAAAAGTGACCTTTTTTTAAATTCATGCCCTTTGGTTATGCTCAGGCAGTGTTAGCGGGAGGATTAAACTCAAACTGATTAGTGGAAACAAAGAAGAAAAAAGCAGCTCGCAAACTGGTAGAATAAAGGGGCCGTGGTGCAGGGGAGACCAGACTTACCCTAAACTTCTCCATTTCTTCTTCCTAGAGGGCGGGTGCCATGAACAGAGAAGCATGGGGGGCAAAGGGTGGATGAGTCGAGAGAGAAAGAGAGAGGGAGACAAAGCTTAGGACAGGAAAGACCACCAAGATCACCAAAGAGAAGCAATTTCACCCACATGAAAGTCAGCGGAGAGGGAATCAAATGGTAACACTCCACCAGGAAGAGACATCATTAGACAAAGACACACTTTCACGGGAGCACTGTGCACATCTTATGCCAACAATGTGTATGGGGGGGGGGGATTGGTTGCCAGAGGAAACAGTTGCCAGAGGGAACAGCTGCTTGGAAGAAAAGCGTGATGCAGAAATCTTAACTGAATCTATGTGAACCGGCTAACCCCAACAGAGCCTGGTTAGTCAGAGGTGTGCTGACTGCTTCTACGGGGGGGGGGGGGCGACTCATTATAACAATCTGAAATCCTTTGGTATTTCAAAGTTGTCTTCACCTCGTCCGAAACATGAGGGCCGGGTCCATGTTGACGGACGCCATGCGACCAACATGGCGGATTTCTTTGGCGATCATCCTCAGCTTCTCGAAGTTCACCAGGCCGTCCACTTTAGAGTCGTTACCTGAGATGAAGAGAAGAGGGATTACACACCTGACAGAACTGATCAGGAGCTCACAGCAACAATAATGAGGCCAATGCTGCGCTTCAGGAGGCAGAAATTGAAATAATTCAAGTGTCAGAACTTATTTCGCTGGTCGTTCAGAAAGCCTGAGACTTTTATTGTATTTATTTTAACACTGAAGCGATGAACCAACAAAGTGAACTCCACAATCTGATATTCAGGATTGTGATGGATGAACTACCTTCATGTAAGAAGGTGAGGTCCTTCTTGATGACGGGGAACAAGGGGATGATTGGCGGCTGGAGGTTTTGATTGTTGAGGACATTCCTGTACTTGGCCATGTTCCTGGAAGGATCAAAAAGGTCCTGCAGGTCCCCGAATAGCTTCTCATACTTGCTCGGTAGCTTCTCCCACGTTCCCCTCAGTCTGGAGACCGGAGCCAGGTTCAGACCACTGTGGAGAGAAGCACAGTTTCCATGAACTGACGTACGTGTCGATAAATATGATCATCAAAAGTCGATTAAACCAAAACAGAACTTGCTCGCAGATTAAATCCGTTACTCCCTCTCACCTGATGATGGCAAACATGGAGTTGAAGTTCTTGCACTCGCGGCAGTGCAGGGCGATCTTGATGAAGTGCTTGACGGTCTTCATGCGTTTGAGCTGGTTGGGCTCCCGCGTCACCTCCGTGGCCACCCAGAAGGTCTCGTGATTGATGGCCTCCTCGAAGCGCTTCAGGCTGAACGAGCCCGTCTTGGAGCGCAGCTTGAACAGGTCGTCGATGTACTCAGTGGGCTCGATGGCACAGAACAGTTCAAAAGCCCGCATCGAGAGCTGAGTGGCCACCTCCACCGTGCTGAGCTGCAACAGAGAGATCTGGCCTTCTCTAAGGAGGTCCTGGGCGTCCTCGTCTGAACATAACGTCTCCGTCTCCATGTTGCTCTTCAGGTAATATCTAACGGAGGAGGAAAACCATCAAGTTAACAACGGAGAGTTCACTGTTTCAAAAACAGATGGACATAAATCAAGAAAACAGCTTTTCCATGTTTCAGTTCACCTTGAGGTCCTGGGAAATACAATAACCAGTTCTGACATTTTATAGACTAAATGATTAATCGGGGTTAATCAATAATGGCAATTACTGTTAACTGCAGCACTTATTTATTTTTATTTGACCAATACTGAGGGAGGAGGGTCTCTGGAGGCTCGAAGCGAAACACCCTGCTTCATGTAGGAAAGAGAAGGAAAATCAAACCAAAGTCGTCGTTACCTGCCGCTGAGCTGGATCCTGTCGGCCAGTTTAGAAAGCTGGTCTGGTAATCGCCTCTGCTTGATGACGCCCTCTGGCGTGACGGACACCTCACACAGCGAATAAGCCTCCGCTGCTGCAGTCAGGGCAAACTCCCTGATAGCCTGGGCCACCACCTCCTTCGCCGTCGTGTCCTTCCCGATCATGATGTACCGAGACTGCTGGTCGGCCTTGAAGACTCGTAACACCTGGTCAGACATATCTGTGGACGACACACGATGGCAATGAGGATAAACGCTAATCGGAGGGAAAAGAAGACCCGTCACTTTTGTTTTGCCAAAGCCATTCATCCCAGCATTTTGATTGTGATGTCAACTGCAAACCACATTTCCCATCATTCATTAGTTTGATTGGAAACACACTCCAACAAATCATGTGGTCCCAAGTCTCCACGATTAAAATCACCTCCTGCGTGCCCACAGAAAGCTGACAGATCAGTCTGTGCAGTGCTGTTAGCGTGACGCAACATACACGCAGATTTATTGAGTTTCTGTTACATCTGCAAACTAAAGTACAGCAAATATATTAATGCCGTTTAGTTTGAGAGAGGCTGAGAGCGTTGACAAGGACTTGGCTGTAAGAGAAGCAGGATCACGGGGAGAGAAGAAGATACTCACTTAGTATAAGTGGAGCTGGAGGGACATAAACAACATGTGACGGACAGGAGTTAATAGAGATACAGTGAAAAGTAAAGAGGTTATAGTTAATGTGCTGCAGGGCTGAACGATGTGACTGCACATAAATACTGTGGGATGAAATACGTCAGCTTGACACACAAAGTTTTTTATATAAGTACAGACAATCAACTGTTTAACTGACTGGTTCGTTTCAAGAAAAGTACTGTGATAAAATATTACCATATATATATATTAATTTGATATTCCTGCCTAGTAATATCTGAAAAGCACCTTGAAACAGTACTTTATATGTTATATTATATATTCTTAATGTTTTCTGTGTTTCGCGCTCCACAATAATAAAATATAAATATAGAAGTGATTTCTGCTGTCAGTTGGAAACACACCTGGCTGGTTGTTGAAGTCGAGGATGCGGTGGTGCGACTGCAGCAGGTCGGGGTTTGACGACGACAGGTTTCCGCTGACGGGCAGAGCCGGTGGGATCTGTTTGGACTGTTTCATCCCCACGATGCTGTCGTCCTGCGATTGGCCCACGCAAACGTCACTATGGAAACAAGACAGAGAGGGAGGGGAGGCAGCAGTTCTGTCAGCAACAGGCAGAGGGCGATGTTTGTGTTGGTAAGGATCGAGGTGTGGACACTGGCTGCACAGAAAATATTCTTTTCACACCTAACGCTGGTTGACTGGTGTTATGACAGGAGCACATGTGGGTCAGTGAACAGAAACATCCATTTAAGATCTGTGCTCTGTGGTAGTTCAGTAGAAAAACAGACCGGAGGACTTAGAGATAGAAAAACTCAGCCTTGCTATAGATAATGAAATCAGTACCTCCTACAAATTTTAAATATACAACAATCATCTAGTATATTCTTTTATTTGTACGTCTGCTTCAAAATAGATGAATCAAGGTGGCGATCAGCAAAGCCACACAAAAAGTATGTCTCATTACTTGTATGGTTTAGGAGGCAGGATGCTGGTGAGCGTCTTGTCAAAGATCTTCTTCAGCTTGTTGCGTCCTCCCACCGAGTTGCTCTTCGCCTTCTTGCTGACCTTCTCCAGGCCCATCACCTGCTCCACGTCCACCGCCAGGTCGGGGATGGAGTAGCGGCTGGCCTTCTTGATGTCTCCGATCTTCGGCAGGTGTGGCGCCCCGTTCTTTCTGTCGTGTTCCTCCTCGCCGTCCAAGTCGTGGTCGTGTTCAGGCCTCGTTAGAAGATCTTTGAACACTGGGGAGGTCAGAGGGAAAAAACAGGTGAAGGGATGAGACGTATTGTTGGTGTTACTGCAGCTAACGACGACTCATGTTAACGAAAGATTATTTTAAATGTAATTACTTACCTAAGAGGTTTGTTTTCACAGTTATGGACAAGTGTGTGTTGTTCTTCAGAATCTCGTTGGCTTTGCTGAGCTGGACATTCTCAAAGTTCTGCCCATTGACCTCTAAGATCTGCAGAGAGAAGAGACCCATCAGATACAAGCTGCCCATCGCACATCACATCTTCTGAATGATGTTCAGAGAAACAGCCGAGTTAGACGATGGCGTCTGAACATGGTTATTTTTCATTTTCAGGTTGTTTTATTTGAATCAATGTCTTAAATTAATATATATTAATATTTATTGTTAAATTAAATGTGAGTATGAAGCCATAATGTTGTGTTGCAGATATTTTTTCTTCTTTCCTTCCTTGTTAAAAGAGGAACCAGAGTGTGGATACTGCTTCGGTACAAAATGTTCTAATAATATTCAGGTTTAGTCACATGATCATTGATTTATTAACCTGTCTGTCATTGGGGAAAACATCGGGCTCAGGTCCGGCTCCGTTCATAAAAAACTAAATATGTGTCCGGTTCAGGTCAGGCTTGTTAGTTGTGCATGTGTATCATGTTAAACTGGCGGATAAGAAAATCTCAGTGACTCCTCCGTCAGGCTGCATCGGAATAGTGCTCAACCTTAAACTGAAGGAAATGACCTGCGAACTTTATTCTTCAGTCAACAAAGGCAGGTAATGAATTGTGAGTTTAGACCAGCACATGGTTCTGACATTAACGAGGTCCACGCCACCTTCAGATTGTCTCGTCTCTGTCTTTACAGCCTCACCTCTGTATAGGGGCCGGATATTTGCATTTAAAAAGCAATCTGACAGCCAGGCTTCACCGCTTCCTCTTTAGTGGAAGAGGAAGTCACCTTTGACTGTAAGTTAAGTACCGGCTATCCTCCGCTGCTCTTCTGCAAGTAGAGACGGACTAAATATTTGTTTTGGGATGAGGAGCGATTAGCGAGATGCTGAGGTTCACTACGGAGACTAATGCTCGAGATGTGAGATTAACACTCTCTTTAAAACTGGAGCTCTGAAATGTTCTGAGTTAACGACGACAGTAACAGAGCGGGTCTGAGAGAGTGAATGCTTCCAAGGATGTCAGCTTCTCTGCTTCCTTTTGGGGAAACAGCTGCAGGGGATGTTTGTGGAGTCAAGAGGGCTTAACTCGCATCCAGACACTCTCAAGATGGTTTCGAGGATTAAGAGACTTTGCTTAAAGCCATGAGGAGAGTGTGAAAACGGTTGAGAGTTTAAGTTGCGAGCAGAAAGCCAACACGAGGTGCCCGCTGCTCCTGGCGAGTTCAACTTCAGAGTTTAGAGCAAAATGTAAAACAGGTTTCACAACAAAAATGAACTTGGATGGCAGTGCATTGAATTTGAATGCTGGTATGTGTGACAGGAGTGTTTCCTCCCCACAGTTTTAGCTGACTGGAAGAAAAATGTTTTTGAGACAGCTGCACACAAAACGCTTAAATACAAGAGGAAATCCAATCCAAATCCCAGAACTGTATATGTGGACTGATTAAGATGGAGACGTGTAGAAATGCAGGATGGTAACAGCGTCCTTAAATTACATGCAAGTGGTTAAAGTGAAGATTTCTTACCTGATCTCCACGCTTCAGGCCGACTTCCGCAGCTTTGCTCCCAGACTCCACGGCATCGATAAAGATGCGAAAACCTTTCTCCTGACCTCCGAGCAAGCTGAACGCCAGAGGGGAGTCCCTGGACGGCTTGGTCAGCGTCACCAGCCGCGGCTTGGCTTTAGCAGCACATGCTATATTTAACAGTCTGAGGTGCCCACACATTTTCTGGGAGAGAGAAAAAACAAGACAACACACAGATGTGAGAAAAGTCACACGAATGAATCGAGTGCAGTTTTTGCATATCAAAGTGGATTTGTAACACTTACTTCTTTCTCCAGATTGCTTTCAAACTCCTCCAGAAAGTGAGTCATGGCAGGGTCACCCTCAAAGTCATTGAAGTGATTGTTTACCCACAGCAAGACTACCCGTGTAACCTGGAGCAATCACATGATCGGCACAGGTCAACGCACAGTTTACTGGCTGACTAGTTGTGTAGACGTAATGTCCTGTGCTATATTTTCAAGGGTAAACATTTTTTTTTTACTCGTTCATTCAATTAATTCCAGTATTTAATCTTATATTTGAATTATCACTTCTGCCTGTACCTTGTCCCTGAGACTGGGGTCATGGAACCACTCCAGGAGCTTCTTGCCCACGACCATGGGGCTGGAGAGGAAGGTCCTGTAGGTCAACAGGAAGTCCTCGATGTACGTGGGGTCCACCACTGAGTGCTCCTCCACTAGGTGCATGGTGAGACGCTCCGGTGTGCCCTGAGGTTTGACGTTGAAATATTAGTTTTATATAACAGAGGCCTGGTCGTGTATATTTTTAGACATAAGCCCTCAGATATCTGATCGAGCACTCCTCACAGTTTTTCTGGATTAACGTAAATTGACTGAAAGTATTTTTTTTTTCTCACCTTGATTACGATGTGTCCTTTCCTGGTGCCGGTGCGATCCAGTTCCCGGTGTTCCTTCACCATGACGATCTCACCTTCCTCCTCCACCTTCTGCATGTTCTTCTCCACCTGGTTGAGGATGCAGCAGTAGTCCTGCTGGGCTATACACACAAACTGAGACAAGACCAGGCAGAACAAGAGTTAGACGCAGAAGTTTGAAACTAAAAATAGAAAAAGGGATCTCTCACAAAATAGGAGCAAAGATTTTCTTATTCCGGTGATTTTTCGGTCGTTACTTTCACTGCTTAGTGGAAAAAGTTGATCTTTCTCTTTACACGTGACAAATGATTTGCTTTCGAAATATCTGTAACATTTAAGAGGATGCTACTGTCCAAGAATATTTGAGTTCCATGAAAGCCAACACCTTCAGTTCAAGCGGCTCATGCCATGATTTTCACACCAAGATGAAGAGGAAATTGAGCTGATAACCTCAACAGAACTCCGTGGCCGCCCTGCGTAAACATATTGTTATCCTACCTGGCAGTCGTCCACCTTGGTCTTCATCACACCCTTCATGTATTCCTTCTCCATGGTCGGTGACACCCCAAAGCTGTTCCCCATGCACAGGATCTCCGTCCGGCTGTCTGGATACGTGACTTCCACCGAACCGTTCAGAATCACCGACCAGGAATCCAACTGTACAAACACACAAGGAGGTCGTAGTTAGATGTTTGAAGAAGAGAAGAGAGCACGATGAGAAAAGAAGCGAAATTAAACAGAGGGAGAGAAAAGATTACAGTAAAAATGATGAAATAATTAATACTAATGTTCTTAAAAGCTGTTGTCACTTAATTAAGTTATTAATCAAAAACAACCATATGCAGTAACGACACAATGCTGCTGCAGATGGTTTCTATCTTTCCTCTGAGGGATACAGTGATAGCATGGGAATATTAAAACTGCCCTTTTAAACATAACTAAAATAATACACTACCATTATTATTCTAAGTCTTAATTGCTTGATTAAAAAGAGGAGACTCTTCTTTTTTTTTGTTGAGATTGAAGAATTCCTGAAAAGCTGAAGCCACGTTTTAAAGATTCACAGCTTTAACACTGACAGCGACTCCATGAACCTTGAATTGTCTGTGACTGGAGAGTTAGTGTCCAGGCCTTCGAGGCAAGTTCTCCTCTCTATTGTTTGAGTGCGTTACAGCAAAACGATCAAATTGTCTCCATTGATATGCTCTGACCAGAGAGAAGGAGAATAAGTGATGCCTGCTTTAGTTGCCTGAGGGATCCCACAGAGGCCTGGTGATAAAGAGATGTCGGGCCATTCGAGTTTAATAGAGCAGAAAAACATCAAATGGAAAAAGAGAGATATTCATTGGCGTGAAGAGGTGAAACCACGGTGCAGTTCGAAGACACACACATAGAAACACACACACACATATATATAAATACAAATGAAGGCAAGACAATGTCACAAGATCAGGCTTATTATGTGGACAAATGTGGAGCAACACACACCTCCTCTCCATCGTTGAGAACGATGGTGCCGGCGCGTTCCACTACAGCAAAAACCATGACGGCGCAGAGTTCCCTCCTCACTGACATGGTCATGTTTGCAAATGCTGGCAGTTGATGCATGAACTCCAGTAATTGTTCTGTGAGGGGGACGGAGGAGAGGAGAGGAGTGAGTGGAGCGAGGTAAAAAAACAAAAAAATAGAGCAAACAGAGTCTTGACACCCAGAGGAGAGAGAGAGGACGTGCAGTGCTCTTGGCACGGCTGTACCCGTCCTCACTTCCAGCCAAGACGGCACGAGGTGCAGGCTGAGCATCAAAATGGATCATCACCACAATGAATAGCCGACAGTAGAATCATTATCAGGAGAACATCAAGCCAAATATCAATTCCATTGACATAAACTTTCAGGGTGAGCCAAGAATAATTGCTGACACTTCACTCCGTGACCTCTGTGTGAGTTCACTGGAGACGCTGAACCGCAACTGAAATCTGTCTGCTCACACAGAAAAACCCATTTTCACACACATCGAGAATCATCTAACCGTTGGCGGAGATATCCAACGATCTGTAAATGCATCTCACAATGTCTAGACCGATCCGGGCAACCTCAAGATGTATCTCAGAATCTCTAGGGATATCTATTAATACAAATAGTTGCATCAGTCCAATGTTCGTGTTGATCTTTTCATTCTGGTAAATGTATTTTCTACCATCAGCCTCTCCTCCACCGGCGGCGGGCCAGCAGCAGTCTGGCGTTCAGGCTGACCTGTGCTTGGCATGGCAACAGCGTCGTGTGTGAAGCTGTGGAAGCACTGAAAGTTTAATGTGCTGGGAGAGGTGAGGCGAGAGGATGTGCCGGAGTGACCTAGAAAAGCCTGCCGGCAGTGGGAGGGGGGGGGGGGGGGCATGAGCGAGCGGAGGGGGAGGGGGTTGGCACTGGTTTTTACTCTCTCTACATTCAATGCATCATCCTCCTCCAGCCCACATCTGTAGCTACACTCCGAGAGTGTGTACTTTCCATTTTTCATTCGACATGCCTATCATTATCGTTGGAGTTGAGTCATCATAGCTTTCAGGGATACGATACAGCGAGCCTGATGTGGCTTTGAGAATTACTCGAAAGCTTGCGTTGTAAATGAGAGCAGTTCAGACAAATGTAAATTTGCTGTGACCGATTTAAATAAGACGGGGTGAGAGGGTGCGGTTTTTACAGGGAACTGAATTAATCGTAAACTGGGACGAGTTCCGTCCCAGCTGAGAGCAGCTCTGTGTTTTACGGTGACATCTTCAAATCCTATCGTTCTCTAAAGAAGTCTTGTAAACATTGGACTCTCAGGTTTGCACAGGAATAGACGGACTATTTTAAAATAAACTGCACCACAAAGCCAAATAAATGTATTTGCAATAGTGCTATTTATAAGCTGCAGCCTGACACAAACTGTTTTTATTCAGTATATTTTATCATTTGCGGCACGAGCAATAACAGACAAAGAAACTCCTGACCGGGCGCTCACCTATGTCATCATCGGTTCTGTCCATCGGGTCCTTCTCCAGACAGTCACGCACAATGTCCCGGCTCATGAGGGGGTCCGACGCTCGTTCGATATCCTCCTCATCGTCCTCTTCCTCGGAGTCCACAGCGGTCTCCGGCAGGCCACTCAGGTCCATGTCACCGGGTTCGTTCTCTGTGGCCTACGAAGAGGGAAACAAACAAGGAATGGTCATTGATTATTGATTAACATAGGGAGGGATTTCTCCATCCAACGTCAGCGGTTGGTAAAATACAGCCGGCTGGAAACACAACCATAGAGAGAGTTTGAATCTCTGCGAGCGTCTTTGAGCAAGACAACAAATCACCTGCATGTTCATCTCAAAAACTGGCAGCTGCTGACAAAGCCAGACACCAAACTCGTGATCGACTCCACGAACTACAGAGCAGAATGTGTAAACAGCCAGTGAATGCAGAGGTGCAGGCACATCCAGTGCACACCAATGAAATCACACATTACAAACATCAGCTGCGACACACCGCATTTTCCAAAAAGTAAAAGACAAAATTCAAAAAAAGACCTTCTGAGAAACTGCACATTTGAGCCATTTCATGAAAATGATTAGAGGTATTCAGTAATGTATGAGAAAGTCAGTCTTCAACACTCCATACCAAACAGTCGGCTGTGCACGGTACCAAGCTAATTAACTCCCAACTTCCCTCTCTTCTCCTCAGCAAACTCCAGCGCCTGCCTCACAGCCAGATCCTGTTCTTTGAAAGCACAAGATGAAACATGTGCGGAACCAGTGAAAAGAACTGAGATGAGAAACCAAAGTAATGCAAATACTTGTGCATGAGCAATAGAGGGTCCCTGCTATCATCGAAGAAAATCCGTCTGCAAACGACCGAGTGGCCGCATTGCCTGGTTCACAACATGAAACCCTCTCAGAATAAACCAAAGCAGTGATAAAAACAAGCATCTGTACCGACGACCAACCACAGCGAACCCTCTTACCTCGGCGTAGTCGGGCCGCTTAATAGAAAGTGAAGAAAAGGTCGTCTTTACAAGCTGTCCGCAAAATCCAAGAGCCAGACGCATCTTCACCTCACAGACTGTCAGTTGGCTTTTAATTTTTCAAAGCCCTGAGTCCTCGTACCCCGTCTCTCACCGAAGCCCTATGTCATTTCTCTTCAAATGCCATGTGAAAAGGGCTCATCAATGATTCAGGCCAGTGTCTGAGTGGCCATCGGGGCGTCACCGGTGCACACACACCCTGGCTGGTGGGGCTGGGACAGGGACTGCACAGAGGATGTGGGCGTGGACGGACACAGATCGAGCAGGGAACAATAAAAGCAGTGTTGCATTTCTGATCTTTAACTCAAACAAAGAAACTAAAACATACATGGCATCAAAAGCACCTGCAACACAAATACGCTCCGTCCAGAACTGAAAATGTCGCACAAACCAAGTCGCACATTTATGGCATACACACTCTACACAACATATATTAAAGAACAAAGTCAGGATGCGTACAGAATTCATTTGGGTACAAAACAAATGCTCAGCCTTCCACATGGAGACGCCTTGTTAACGTCTGTGAGCCGCGTGATGCATTCACACAAAAGTTGCCTGTGAGTCTTTGTCTTCGTCGGTCTCGTTTCCGTGTCATGTATACATCAAAAATCCATAAATATGCAGCGAGCATTAAGAGTCAGTCGGCAAGTCAGGTGCTGTTAATATTTCATCAACGCTATTCTTGGATCAATGCTTTCAAAGTCCTTCTGAAGGACCAATTTCATGATTTATTCAGACACAAAACAGTGCGCCATGTTGGCAGTGACGTGAGAGCGATGTGGGACTCTTCATGTGGTGCTTCACTTGTGGAGGGCAGCACTGGCTGTTGAGGTTTAGTCCAGAGGTTTAAGAAAAAAAAAAAAAACTCCACACCCGCTATCTGCTCAGCAACTCTTCACACCAGCACAGGCTAAACGCTGAAGACCAAGATTAAACTTTTATACCACCATGTTTCTTTGTACCACCGACTTCCTGCGGCCTCATGTGGAAGGAACCAGGCCTCCTGTGATGTGTTTATTCCAAAACACCCCCAAACATCTCTGGTAATCTATCAAACTTTATTATTAGATGTGAAACCTGCAGGGTGCAACTTTAGCTAACCATAAAAAAAAGTCATGTTGCATTAAACAAACTGATGAATTTTAATCCTCAGGTTTTAATGATTAGACACTCACACAGTTTGTTTGCTGAATCTAACGTGATCAGTTGTTTATCCCTGTATACTGATAACGACCGATCTTTATTCAACTTCTACCATTTAATGGTCACTAGTGGTGGAGCAGTAGTTACCATCGGAGGTCTTGAGATAAACAGCTGCTCTCATGAATCGTTCTTCTGTGAAATGTCAGAAAAGAAAGTTTGACAAACTCAAATAACAAACAGAAGGAATGCTGAAATCTAAGGAACTTAAACGAGCTAATGTTCTTCTTTAAACAGGACTCAGGTTTTTACCGGATAGATCAAAATAACTCCTGATTCAGTTTCTGCCAGCTGACTAATCGTTTCAGCTCTAAACCAGACAGATTTAAGACAGGACTGTGAGGCTGAAACACAGAAACACAGAAAGGATACACAACAAATCTTTCCTGGTAGAGGTCGTACAAGCACTCACACACACTCACACACACAGATCACCAGTGAGCTGAGAGGAGAGATTTTATAGACTGTGACCAGGAAGAAAAGATTAGGACGTCGAGAACAAAACAAAGTTACAGCGAGGTGTTTGAGTAGAACCGGTCAACAAGAACAAGGAGAGAGGTTTCAATACAGGTTAGAGAAAAGCTGCGTGTGCAGGGTTCCAGCAAACGAGGATAAATGGGACAGTTCGTGTTTGTGTGTGTGTGTGTGAGATTCAGAGACAGAGATATCAGGGGACTGCCAGAGAGCTGCGAGCAGATGGCTGTAAGACCAGGATCACAGACTGGGGACAGTAGAGCCTGTTCAACCTGCCCCAGCCGGCGACAGCATGGCCGAGCACACACACAATAACACACACTCACACAGTAGTGCTCACTCGTACACTGACACACAACTATACAGCTGCATTTAAACAATTTAACGCCCCTGCACACACAAACACGAGCCGGGAATAAGTCTGGACAAAATGAAGGGATTCTGACTGATGCCCCTGAGCACAGTCACAAGCACACAGACAAACACACACACACATAAAGAGGCTCACAGCAGGTGACGCCACTGGGAGCCAATGGGGTGGGTGTGCTATGTTAAGAGGATTAGTTGCAGGGTTTGGGGCACGTCCACAGTCACAAGAATGAGTGTGTGAGTGTGTGTGTGTTCTTCTGAGCTGAATTGTGTTGTAGTTACCACTGGGGGGGGGTTGAAGCTGCCAGACCAGTTATTTTTGTTTGACTGTGATTAATAAGTGTTTTATTTTCATTAAAAATTCCAGCAATGCTAATCTGATTCTGTCTATGTTTATTTTACCATAGAACTGCACGTCTCATTAATGCTGCTTATCTTGTGTTATTATTACTTAATGAGACTAATATCAGTTTGACCCTCTTACCTAACTTATCCACTGAGATTTCACATTATTCACACATTGTACTAGAAAATATATAGTTCAACTACGCGCTGTGTATTTGGTTACAACCCCACTCAGATGTGTTTGTACTTTAAACTAGCAGCACAATTTAGTTGGATTTGTTTAAAACGTGACATTCAAATCAAAAACGCTGAGCCAAGCTAAGCTAACTGCTATGAGTGGTGTCATGTAACCTGAGGGAAGAAAGAGAATAAAGGTATTTCTCAAAGTGTTGAAGGATTTTTTTTTTTTTAAAGCCGTTTCCAGACATGAACTCTGGAAAATGTCCTGAAAATGAATTTGTCTTTACATGTGAGTGTCCGCAGCAGACACGTTCCCAACAACAGGTACATGTGTGGAACATTCAGGTGGGGGATGGCACCAGGGCGGATCATTGAGAAGTGAGATCTCCATCGACTTCTTCTACGTGTTTCACTTTTTCATCCAGAGATATTTTTATTCGTCATCAACATCGTCTACACGCTCACTTGCTCTCTCTCTAAATTCTCCGGACATTTGCATTCTCACCTTGGCTGACCCGGACGTTCCCACATACACATTCCCTCTGGAATTATTTTTTCTGGACTTCAGCTCATGTGTGAAAGCAGCTTAAAGATACTTAATGTTTAAGGGTGTAAATAAATAACATTACAAACCCGAGCCCCACAGAGGAAACTTCTTTATTACTACTACTGCACCTACTCAACTATCCAGGGGAGTCCAGGTGGGGGGGAGGTGGGGGGTCCAGCACCACGTTTGGGTGTGGGGGGGGAAGGGGGGGACCTTACCTGGTAAATGTCTGACAGGCTGCTGCTTCCAGAGTCGCTGGTGATACTACATCCTGAGTGGCTGGAGGAGACGTGGGTCACCTGTGGGTGCAAGCCGTCGGCCAGGTGAAGTCGGCTGAAGTCTGCGGGGAGCTGCACATACACACACACAACATACACACAGATGGTCAGTATCATCCAGCCCAGCGACCACCGCTGGTCACTCACACTGACACTCATGCTACCTGCCAGGCATCTGGAAACACACTTAGCGGCATGTTGCTAGACTGGAAATATTCAGTGTAGGAACTGTCTACCGTGCTCGGATGATATTGAATTTCCTCCCTAGTTTATATTTTAAAAAATCTTATAAAATATCAAATGTTTTGGTGAAGCCAGCATTCAGTCAACGGCTGTTTTAATGACAGCAGATTTTCTGCAGCTGCTAAATACAAAAACTATAAAACGGCCCCTTAAATCTTTACTCGCTGTTAACAGAGGTAGAACATGAGTTGGTCTGCGAGACCTCCACTTAACACATCATTTACTGTGAAAGCAAAGGAAAAGGCAGAAAAGACAAGTTGTTAATTAAATCACTCGACTTTACGGAATCTGTCAAAAACCTTTATCGTGTTCAGGACAATATGAGACTACCCCTCCGCTCCAACCCCCCTTCATATGTCAGTTTGAGAGATGTTGGCTCAAATCATAAATCCGAAAGGGGAGGTTTAAAAAAAATTGAGAATATAAAGATGCGTGACTGAGTGACACATTTTTTCCTCCGACGAACCAGTAAATATCAGCGTTTAGCCAATAACTACACTGGAACTGATTTCATGAACCGAGCAAATTAACAAGAAGTGCTGCATACATTAAGGAAATACCCTAATTAAAGCACGCAACTTGGATAATCTGAACGAACGGCAGTAATTGGGGGAAACCCTTCTGAGTGAGTCACGCTGTATGAAGTAGAAAGCCCAACTGCACTTGGCCATATTTTGAGCCAAGCCCACTTCCCTATGGAGAAGAACCTGAGATGTAAACTACATCAGAAACCTCCTGCTGAAAGTACGGGAAGCAGATGAATCAAACAGACGTGCGGCTGTTAATACAGTTTAAATGTTTGAATCAGTTATCAAGCAAAGAAGATCAATGAATGAAAGTGTGTTTTCCTGCTCTTCTCTTTTATATAATTATCAATGATTATTTGGGGTTTTAGACAAAAATATCCACATAAAAAAAAAAGATGTCAGCTTAGGCTCTAAAGTATTTCTGCGTTAACTAACTTATATGAAAATAACAGTATTATGTACTAACATTCTTGATGAGATAAGATATGTATACTACATGTAATGCTACTAAACTAAACATAACTTAAAACAATATTAACATCTTTATAATTTAATCCAGATAAATGTTGTATATTATAATGAACATTTGATTTCAAGTGATGTTTTAAACATTATTCTATAGTGTTTGGGTGAAATTCATCATGGGGAGAATGCCAGAGGGGGTGAGCAATGAATTTAATCACACAGCGTAAACTGGTTCACAGGGTGTATAGATGTGAATATTTTATGGCTAAATGTTTTATTTACCAATATATATTTGATACTCAGCAGGGAAACCGCTCCGAACCCGCTTTCAACTTCACTTCTGGCTGTGGCAGCTCATCAATATTACATTTTCACACCTAAAAGTCAAATGTGGCTGATTTAACTAGGTTGCCTCGTCGGTCGTGCTGTTGGATATCAGAGCTGAATCCAAACATCTTGAGAGGGAGTTTAAACACGCTGTATATTTTCACACGTGGACAGTGCAGGGATCGCTTCCTTTGGATAAGAAAAACTTTTAACTGAGCTTTGAATACCAGGAAGTAAAGGTCAGAAGTTTCCATCATCTGCCACTGAGCGTACTTCAAGTCTCACTGGAGTTGAGAGGGACAGAGACTAACCACTGAGGAAAACTAGAATCTATGACTGATTGACTTCTCAATATTAACGAGCCACAATGAACACGAATATTGAGCACCGGGTGTTTTTTGAAGTCATGTCTGAGCTGTTTGTGAGGAGTCGGATTAGAATACGAGATATTTCTATTCACAAAGAGTCTTCAAGCGTCACCGACGAGAGACCGAGGGCCAGACAGTGCAGCTCCTGAGGTACTGAGGTGTGATGTGATTACACCGTGTCAAAGATTGCCATCATGTTTAATTATCTGGCTGGCTGCACCAATCAAAATGGATGACCAGAGGGGCCAGTCAGTCACCAACTCTCCCCCCCCCCGGGCTACCATTTTCCATCCCCTCCTCTGGTCGACTTCACTCCGAGTGCCTCCAGCTGACTTCTACGATATTATCTCTGGCTGGACAATATAGTGTTAGTGTGATGAATGTCTTTGTTTGGAAGTGGAGTGATGAAACCTAAACATGTTTTCTTTTGGTGACTTTAGGGACCAGAACAGATCATGGTTCAGTCCATCGCTCCCATATAACACCGCGGGAGAAGTTGCCAAAGTAACCTGTGGAGATTTTTTCTCAAATGAAGCTGCTCAGATTTCAGGTTGTTATTATGAAACTGAAGTTTGATTTCAACAAGGGCTCTAAAGATGTGGTGAAACGTCCTGATTGACAGCTGAGACTGACTCCTGATTGGTCGAGCGTGTATCGGCAGGGACCACAATACCGCAGCTCCACACTGTGACCAGGAGATCTGTCATCTTTATCTATGGGTCAACTCAACTGTTATGCTGAATAAAATTAAATTAGCAGTTAGGAATTACACACATTTTGCAACATAATAAAAAATAAAATAATAAAAAAAAAACTTCAAACTGGTATTAACTATGAAAAATAGTATGTGGTAGAAAATAACTATGGTGATGTTCTATTTTTTATTGTCAATAAATAAATAAAAAATAATAATAATATATATATATAGACTTGACTATTCTCATTATTGAGTACAAGACCAGTCATGATGAGTTTTGTCGATAAGGCCTTCCAGCCAGGCACTGGAGTGGTCTACATGTCAATAATAATATCCCCACTGGTTTTCACAACCAGCTCGGAAACGTCCCACCACCTCCCAATACCCCCCCCCTCGTGCCCTTTGTTTACGTAGAAGCCCCTCCCCCTGGAAAGAGAGAGAGAGATAAAGGGAGGGCAGGAAAGAGGGATAAAGGGAGAGGATAATAAACACTTAATCCTTTCACTCCAGTCATTTGGGTCATCCGTCTGTTGGTCAATAAGCCAGGGTCCATTCAGTCTATAAGCATGTGGTCCATTGACCTCCTCGGCCCGACGGCATGTAAGATATTGGGCCAAGATGGATGCCAGCAGAACAAAAATGACACGCACCCATTAAGCTTTTCCAATCAGTGGCACATTAACACAGCAACACATGCACCGTGCGTTGTTACCTCCTACTGATCCACAGAGTCTGAAATAACACGTTTTTTGAAATCAGGTTATAATAGACTCAGCATCAACCACAGCTCTAAACATTAACGCTATCATCCTACCTTACACGGTCCGCTCTGCACTCCTGTGCTCCAAATTCAGCACTCTCTCACTCACAAATGTAGTGAGCTCTGCAGAAGCGTGAGCCGGGAACGCGCACAATCAGCTGTCGCAGGAGGATTAAGCATCGCTCTAATGCTCCAGCCACAGCTCTGCCTACATGTGAGCAGATGTGGCGCTCCTTAAATTACTCTGTAGACCTAATGACCTAGATTGCTGGGTGGAAGCCCTGGGTGGAAGCGCTGGGTGGAAGCGCTGGCTGGCTCTCAATCTCTTTACCGGCCTTTAGATGCCGCGGGTGTAGTGCTACGACACTAGCTGTCCAATGCTTTGCGGGCGGCCAAGCTCAGAAATGCAACCCTGCGTGGTGAGCAAAGCGTTGACAAGTCTCAAAAAAAGAGTCCTTTAGCAAAACACAACAACAAAATCATTTTCTGTCTGAATTCAAGCAGCTTTAAATCTGCTCGTCAAAGAGAGAACCAGCACATCTCAGAGTTTCCCCTGACCACGGTGGCAGCTCCTCGCTTTCCGTTGCCTCGTGGATCAAAAGATTAAAACCTTTTCGGTGGGGTGTCCGATTAAATGGGTCTGATATGCACTGTGGGCTTTCCCCTCCCTACAGCACTGCCACCACACAAGCCAGCAGCTAGAGAGGAGGAGATGACTATCTATAATGAGGAATACAGTCCACTAGGTTAACTAGATGTTGCACATTGTTCATGTTATTGAACAATGTGCGATTTATTACCTAGTCCCAGGCGAGGCTGAAACATTTGTGCACAGGTCGTCTGTATATCACCATCAATTCAACAAAATGCTCACAGATAAGGAGACGGCTTTCACAGCCAGGTGCTTAAAACCTGATAAATCAACTTGAGATGTACTGTGATGGTGTGAGTCAACATGCGGTGCAGCGGTAGGAATGTAAATCACAGGTCTGCAGAAATCTGTACATTACACACATATTGCAGCCAATGGTCAAAAGCCTTCTCCGGTGATGTCATTACTGTAATAGGATCTGGTGGCTGCTATTGACTTTGCCCATGGTGGGTTTCCTGCTGGGCTAAATGAATATTTACACAAACCTTCATTTATATGCTAAAAACAAACAAACAAAAAGGAACGAGGGGGGTGGAGGGAAAGATAGCGGAGATTAAAAAACAGGGAAGGGGAAACGTTAAGACCTTTAACATGACTGTATATTAAATAAAATCAAAATTAAACCAGAGCCAAAATAAAAAAAATATACAATTACTCCCGTCTGTCCTGAGTGCAAAATACCGAACAAAGGCAACTGACACAAGCTGAGAGATGCCAATTGTTAAATGAGCCAAACTGAGATTGTTAGACTCGTGTTTTCCAATGTTTGACATAATAGCTCAGTCTGATTTGAGGTGTGTGTTGGACTTTAATCAGGTTTTGGCTGCGGATATGATTACATCCTGCCAGTGATGGGTTCTTGAATTAGAGTAAAGTGCTAATTTCCTAGTTAAAAGCAACTAAAGTTACCAAACAATAACTGTTTCATGATACTTTAAGTGTATTTTGGGGGGGTTCTGTGCTGCCTGAAATACTTTACATGCACTCATGCGCTATGAAAAGGTAAAGTCTGCCTCAACATGCAAATGTTTATTTGTAAACCACCCTTTAAAAGACTGAATACAATGTTAGCCTCACCTATGAGGATCTACCTTTGGCTACATACAACTAGCAAACTTCTTATCATATATGATAAGAATCCACTTCAGGGGAACAATGTGAAAACTGTCTGTAAAAGATTTTTAAATATGCACATCAAGAAGTTATAGAAATGGAGCAGACACATCTGCAGAGACTCCTATTGACTCTTATATAAGGCCCCACAGAGAAACCGACAGCAGATGAAGTACATCATCAACAAATAACACATCTACGACTATTAAAGGAATATTACGGTGATTTTTCGCTCGGTGTCTGAGCTCTATGATCCAGGATCCGTCCGTCAGTGTGATTTACGACACTGCCGGCGTGTGTCTGTGTGGTCCCGGTGGGTGTGAGTGATGCCAGCGGCGCTGACAGGCAGACGATCAATCCGCTCAGCGTTCAAGTGCAGATCAGCTCCGGCCTCCGTCTGCCGGAGCTGCTTCCAGCACCTCGGACAGCGCCGCCAGCGAGCAGAGGAGGCCGCTGGGTAAAAACTGAAGAGTCTCATCTTCTCACCAGAGACACGAACCTGACTGAAACTGAAGAGTCTCAGCTTCTCACCAGAGACAAGAACCTGACTGAAACTGAAGAGTCTCAGCTGCTCACCAGAGACAAGAACCTGACTGAAACTGAAGAGTCTCAGCTTCTCACCAGAGACAAGAACCTGACTGAAACTGAAGAGTCTCAGCTGCTCACCAGAGACAAGAACGAAGAGTCTCAGCTTCTCACCAGAGACAAGAACCTGACTGAAACTGAAGAGTCTCAGCTGCTCACCAGAGACAAGAACGAAGAGTCTCAGCTTCTCACCAGAGATAAGAACCTGACTGAAACTGAAGAGTCTCAGCTTCTCACCAGAGATAAGAACCTGACTGAAACTGAAGACTCTCATCTTCTCACCAGAGACAAGAACCTGACTGAAACTGAAGAGTCTCAGCTTCTCACCAGAAACAAGAAACTGACTGAAACTGAAGAGTCAGCTTATCACCAGAGACAAGAACCTGACTGAAACTGAAGAGTCTCAGCTTCTCACCAGAGACAAGAACCTGACTGAAACTGAAGAGTCTCAGCTTCTCACCAGAGACAAGAACCTGACTGAAACTGAAGAGTCTCATCTTCTCACCAGAGACAAGAACCTGACTGAAACTGAAGAGTCTCAGCTTCTCACCAGAGACAAGAACCTGACTGAAACTGAAGAGTCTCAGCTTCTCACCAGAGACAAGAACCTGACTGAAACTGAAGAGTCTCATCTTCTCACCAGAGACAAGAACCTGACTGAAACTGAAGAGTCTCATCTTCTCACCAGAGACAAGAACCTGACTGAAACTGAAGAGTCTCAGCTTCTCACCAGAGACAAGAACCTGACTGAAACTGAAGAGTCTCAGCTGCTCACCAGAGACAAGAACCTGACTGAAACTGAAGAGTCTCATCTTCTCACCAGAAACAAGAACCTGACTGAAACTGAAGAGTCTCAGCTTCTCACCAGAGACAAGAACCTGACTGAAACTGAAGAGTCTCATCTTCCCACCAGAGACAAGAACCTGACTGAAACTGAAGCATCCATGCAACTGATCGGTTTATTCCTGCAGGATCTACAGCCCTGCAGCTGCAGCAGCTCCGAGAGGCTGGAAGGTGGGATCAGTGAATTTAGTGCTGCTTCATCTCTGCACACATGACATCACCTCTCTCCCATCACACCACCCTGATCTGTTGTTTCACTGTTTTGGCTGGCGTCGTTAATTCCATCTCGTGGACCTACAATTAAATATTGTCACCTCGTGTCCTGAAACATAACGAGGGCAGAGACGTCGGTCGCTCAACACACCTGCACCACCTGATCCCTGCGTGCACGTGCTATTTGCATGACACTCAAATGGGTTTTCACCTCTTTTAAAAACGTGCTGCTATAACGGTATAATCCCCGCGGTGTGCTACAGCCCCACGAGATCGACAGAGTCCCTAACATAGTTGTGCGTGTGTCTGCGCGCGTCTGCTTCGAGTGACAGCAAGCACATGGCGGCCGTTTCTAGTACAACACACTGACACACATCGGAGGCTCGACGGGGCGATGAGCAGCCTCCGATCAGCCCCGTCCAGGTTTCTGTCTCGCCCTTCCCTCCGCCCTGCGTTCATTCATCTCCTGCAGGCTCGATAGAAATCCGATGCACGTCCATTACACGGGCGGTAATCATATCTACTGGGTCATAAATGAGGGCGAGGGGAGGAGAGGAAAAAAAAAAAAAACAGAAGAGGAGCGATGGAGAGAAAACGATGCACGTCGATAGGGCTACTTACCGGGGTTTTATCTTGCTGGCTCGGGACTCCATTGCTGTCTGACGATGCTAATGGTTTCATAATGAAAAAATGTTCGCTGGGCTAAAATCTAACATCCCGGAGGTGCACTAGGCTTCAGCATGAACCCCCACCGTATCCATCCGAGCCCCCCCTGCCCTCTCCCCTCCCTCGGCTGGCTGCACCGTCTTGTCAGTTTTTGGGAGTATCCGCTGCTCCTCGGCCTGATTCCAGACTCTCCACACCAGCGTTCAGCTCCTGCCTCCCCGCAGAAATCTCTTTAAACCAAACAACCCCACAGATGAAGAGGAGGAGGAGGAGGAGGAGGATGAACCAGAGAAGAGATGTCCTCTTATCCAAGCGCAGGAGGAAGAAGAAAAAAAAAACAAAACAGCTGCTTCTCTGCGCGCACTTGACAATCACATCCACAGCCGGAGCGCAGCAGCGCGCGCCGATAATAAAGCAGAAAACAGGAGGAGGAGGAGGAGGAGGAGAAAAAAAAGATGAGAAAAATGGCTGACAACACTTTCACTCACGTTTGCTTCCTCCGCCTCTTCCCTCTCTCTGTCTCTCTCCTTCTTCCCTCCCTCTGCCGAAGTGAAGCTACACGCACGCACGTCCAGCGCCTTTATGCACCATTAGATTATTCGAGGACCGAGACGCCTGCAGCCTCCACCGAGGTACTGTACGTTAAAACCCAGCGGTGTGTTTGTATCGGGAGCAGGAGGAGGAGGAGGGGAGGGGAGGGGGGGGGGGGGGGGGGGGGGATGTGTGTCAGAGGAGGGGGAGGAAGGAGGGATGGTGGCAGAGATGGTGGTGGAGGGGTGTATAGGGGAGACAGGACCTCCTCCCTGCCTGACAGTGATGCTGTAAGAGCAGCCATTGGGCTCCTCCGGAGGGTTGATGGAGAGATGGAAAGAGGAGAAGGGCGTGAGTGGAGGAGAGATGATGAGATGATGAGGAGACGAGGACAAAAAGAAAGGGTTGGGGAATAGATGGATGGATGACAGAGGGATGGAAGGGATCGAGGGAGGAGAGGGGCCACAGTGCGAGTAATGCCATTGTCACGCTCGCTCCGGTCGCGAGAAAACGGCTGGAGCCGGTTGGCATGGCAACCGCATGAAGTAAAAGCCATTTCCTGGGCGGGGAGAGGAGACAGAAACTGAGACAGAGGCACACTTCCTCTTAAGAGAGTGAGTAGAGAAAGAAGACGTTTAGACGGAGAGGAAGAGTGGCATCGAGTGAAGATGCAGCTGGAAGATAGACGCAGCGGAGGCAGAGGGGGAGGAACGCGGAGACATGGCGGCAGTGATGTCACTCCGTCGCCGTCACTCAGCTGGAATAGCCATGGCAACTGGGCGAGCATGAGTCCCCCCCGCACCCAATTCACCCAATTCACCCACCCACCCGGCCCCATACACACCCTCCAGGGCCTTCAGTTGCTGTGGCGATGGAGGCAGCGAGACATGGCGAAACGGAGAGAGGGAGGGAGACGAGTGTGTTTGTAAGAGAGAGACAGTGAAAATAGACTGTGCCACTTCACTTTCACTCGACTGTAGTACAGCGAGCATCACTGACAGGGCTGAGAATAACAAACTAACAACACTCTGCTTTGTGAGAGCGAGACAGAAAACATGCGTGTGTGTGTTGTGCATGCGTGTGCAGGTGTCAGGCCTCTAGAGACTCTGGATATTGGATTCAGAGACAGTCCCTTCAGCCTCCTGACAGACGGAGATATGAGGATGGAGATGCTTTAAATGACGATGACACATCACAGGGAAACAACGCAGGTTTTAAAGGTCAACGCAGACAACAGACAACAGAGCAGCAGATCATAGCCAGCACCTCACAACCACAAACACAAATCAGGCCTCAACACAACCCACTGGAGCCGTCACAGTTTTATTCTATAGAAGATGAAGGAGCACATCACCAAAAAGTGTCACCTCCAAAAAGTAGGACATGATATTTATTATATTTTTCCGTTGTTTGTCTGTCAAACCACCGTCCTGCATTTACTTAGACAGTCCCGGGCATTTTCTGTCATTTTGCTCCATCACTGTTGTTTTCTTGTCATTTTGATAAATGACAGAGCACTCACGGTTTTTTTTTTGCACAAAATATCTACAAGAAATTCAAAATGTTTACAAATATACAAACAGTTAAAACGTCATTCTACTGTCGGTGCTACTGGTCATAGTTTAAATTATGTATTAACCTAAAATGCTAAAGATCTGTGCTAGTCTCTGGTTTAATTATTCTATATTTAGTGGATTCTGAATGTTATGGGCAGTTTTCAGTATCTGTCATTTTAAAGACTCAACAATAATCACAAATGAATAAATACAAATAATCATTGGTTGCAGCCAAACATCATTTGCATTAACTAACAAGACTCATGATTCTGTGTAGGACCTTCATACATGATAAGGTTTAAATCAGAGAATAAATATATAAAATAATATTATCCTTCCACAATGAATGCATGTTTGGAAAAGTCCATCATCTGACACATTCATTTGTGTGTGTGTGTGTGTGTGTGTGTGTGTGTGTGTGTGTGTGTGTGTGTGTGTGTGCGAGCAGCAGAGGCTGGAGCTTTGTGTTCCGGTGTATAATGAGCCGGGCTGCTGGGCCTCAGACAATGCCTAGAAAGCAGCGTACAACTGGCTGCGTTTGGAGCGGCTCCAGTCAAAGCAGTGGGGAGGTGAGTGGGAGGTTGTGGTGGGGGCAGGGAAGCTGGAGACCCGGGTATGACATCACCTCTCCTGCCCCGAGCCATGATGTAATGGATCAAAACAACACACACAAAAAAAAAAAAAAAAAAAAAAGCTCAGGTGCTTTGCTGTGCAGCCATTAACATCTACAACAATCACCGGGGGGGGGGTGGTGGAGAGGCATCATTACATCACCGCGGCAACGGCGTTTGCATCTAGGGAATATCAGACCTTCCTGCCCCCCCCCCCCCCTTGTTTAAAGCTTTCTAGGAAGAAACAGCCCATTTTTTTTACTGACTAATCACAAGCTGCACGTACAGGCTAAAGAGGCAGCGAGCATCGATCTTAGGGGATTGTGACAGTGATGTGAAAAACGCCACTTGAGAATAACAGAAATGCACTCACGCTCAATTGCCATGTGTGCTAAATGCATGAGGCAGAGGGGGGGTGGAGCCTCATCTGCCATTTGTAAACAGTCTGTGAACCCGGCTGCTCCGAGCATTTACAGCGAAGGACACGTGACGGCTTTTGTTTGCTGATGCGTAGCATTAAAACCATAAAAACCCCATTACGCTGCAGGATGACAACAGAGCACACACACACACTAGCACACACACACACTAACACACACACACACTAGCACACACTCACACAGGGGGGTGATAGAAAAAGCAAACATTACATGGCATCTTTAAATCTCGTCCACATTCTTCAACGCCTTTATTCAACTCTTTGCATTCATGAAAAAGAGAAAAACAGCAGCAGCCGCAAACATTTCAAGCATTTTGATTTGAGTCAACATGTTTTCCAGCAAACAACAGGAACAAAATGCATTTTGTTTCTGCATCACAACCACAACACAGCGGAGATAAAACAGTATTTCAGCATCGTTAAGCATTCACATTTCACATCAGGTGCATACTTGCAGGTATCAAGCACTAAAAGAAGTGAGCCAATAGCTCTGTCATATCTGGACTGCATGTCTGAGGTTCCCTTCCTCAAACAGTATTTCAGTTCCACCAACAATATCCTTTGTTTTGGGTCTTTCATGACCTGCACATCCATCCAAGCTCGACAGCAAGAGCGTAAACATGGAGTGATATACTGTGATAAACCTCTGACACCTGTAGTTTAATATATATTTTGCTGCACATGATGGTGTAGGGGAAACAAACTCAAGTGTCTATATTTATTACGGTGGAGGAAAATGTCACCCAGTGCGACAGTGTGGAGAATAGTGTATGGCACATATAAAATATATCAGCCTTTGGATACACAGACAATACCTGAAGGATCAATTAATTATTGGCAACGGCCTTTTTCCTCAAACAAAAGAAATCACAAACCTTGCAAAAGCAAAAATTCAGTTTCCAGTCTCGTCAGACTTGCAGTGAGCGAGCAGGTAATTCTTCATGATCTTGCTCAAGCAAACTCCGACTCACGGACACACGCCGACTATTTCAGGATCAAACCCACTCTCATTTATTGATCTGTGTCTTCCCTCGTTCGGCTGAATGTGTATGTAAGCCAGCAGAAAGCCACACGCAGAGGGAACGCAGCACTACTGACTGCCAGCTAGGTGCATTAATCCTTCAGTCCCATTTACAACACCTCGAAACAGCATTGTTACAGTGAGAAAGATGATCTAATGAAGAGACCGTGTTTCGCAGCCCAAGGCATTATTTCATCTGTCGCGCTGTCGTCACCCGCACGCTGCTCTGAAAAGAATGTTGTCAGGAACACGTGCAGCCAGGCGTGTTTTAAACGATTGTATTGGCACGTGCACAGGGGGGCAAAACGTCTGCCGTACCCCTGCACCTGCTGCAAGGTGCACACATCCGAGTGGGGAATGAAAAGAGATGCTTCCGGAGAAAAAGTGGTGAGTGAGTAAGAGTGAAAAGTTGATAATGAACAAGAGGTTTCCGGATCGGGTTATAGACTAACTGTGGAAGGTTACGAAGGGAAGTCTTTAACTTTTCAGTGACGGTGGGGGGAGGCGGTGCAGTGAGGTGGTCTCACTGTGTCAGGCAGCTGCAGGAAGTGAGCTTCACCTTCATGTTTCTTGCCCAATGTTCCCGTTTCTCTCCATTTCATGAGAGAGAAATGAAGAGAAGGGGAGAGGCGGCGTTTCACTGTGAAGGTCAAATGCATGTGGTGAGCTAAAGGTACAAAACTGACGATTCCACAACCTTTTCAATTAAAATGCAGTTCAGTGGGTTCATGTGGTCTGTACCAAGACAATTAACAAACAATAAACGTTTATGCTAAACTTTTTTTTACTGCGTCACATCGGTGTCAAGACCCTCGGTAATTGGGCTCTAAGTAATAGTATATGAAGGTTTGATTTAAGTCTGTGTGTGTGTGCCAGACTGTTTCAAACTGAACCACCAAACCACTGTGATCACAGTCTTCTATCACGTCTTTCTCAATATTACGATGTGTATACGAGGACTGTGCACCCAACACAAAACCAGACAGATACACAAATTATATTTCTGACTCAATGAAAACATTTTTTTTAACCCTTATTTACCCAGACAACGTTATTAATATCTCAAATATCTCCTGCAGCAGCTACTTCAGCTCAACACTGATCAAACAGCTCTGCTTCCAATTGTTCGGAGAGATTGGGATAAAATTTTAAGTGACACGAACAACAAAAACAAGCGTGCTTTGTTATCCTCGCCACGCGTGCTCATTACCATCTAAATAAATGTCATCTGTCAACCCTTTTGAAAATACTCAGCTTTCAAAAAGGTCTTTGAATGTCAAAACCGACATGAAAAGCACATCAAATGTCAGTTAGTGTGTTCTGTAACCGGCTGAGGAATGAACCACAGCTGGCTGTAAATCAGTAGCTCAGCTTCCTCTGCGGCACGAGGCAAAGTTTCACCCGAATTATCGAGCTAAAACTCAAAACGCCCAAAAATATCCGTTCCATTTCCATCAAAGCAAAAGTTCCGATTTGTTGCTAAGAATAACTATAAACGCAGATTCTGCTTCCGGTGTCTGTGTTGAGAGGTTTGGAAGAAGCAATGAGATGAATGTACTGCAGCTCAAAAGGCTTCTTGACTGTGTTAGATAATATAGAAAATAAATGAGGTGAGTCGTCCTTCATCAATCTCAATGCTCATGTTTGATAGTCAACTCATGTTCACTGTCTCGACTAATTACAAAATAATGTAAAAGACCTCGAGCTGAAACAATTAGTTGATGAATTGGTCAAAACAAAACGAATCTGTCGGTACTGAAATGACTCATTGAACCTTGTGAGTACATTTTCAACCCAAATGAGTTGGATCTTCAATTTATTTGCTTATTATCTCAGTTTTACAGTAAACTGAATGTGTTGATGAGACAAAGGAGGAAATTTAATAATTCAACTCAGGAGAATTGTAAATAGAATTTATATTTTATGCAAGTAAACATTAGTGAACTCATTGAGAAAATAATGGAATGATCGTGAAAACAAACAGCTGCAGCTCTAAGAAGCTCCTCTGAATAAAATTTGAGTCCGAACACCCGACGATGAAGGAATGCGGGAGGCAATAAAGCAATAATAATAAAAAGAGGTGTACAATGAACCGTCACTGCGTTCGCCACTGCAGCTCCGACACAATGTCTATTCAAAACGCAGGCTTTTGTATCCGTGCACAGCTGAAGCAGAGCAGGTTGTCACAGAGGACAGCTCTAAAAATAGGAGCTCGGCTTTTCCTCGGCCGAGAGTGGCAGGTTTGCTCTCTGTGCTCTCGCTTTTCTCAGCAGGTCTCACTACCCAACACCTTGAGCTCTGATCTTTTTCTCCTGCCTCCTCGCCATTCGGCCTGGACATCGCAGGACTGCGTGATGACGTACTGACATACGACACGTCGGTTACAGACCAAGCAGAAAGGGGCGCAAATGCCAGGCGTGTCTTTAAACGGCTGGTTGATGCTCGGATAAGTACCTTTAAGAGCCATGATAATCAAACGCTCAACACTTAGCATATTGACAGCGCTATCAGAAGATCATCGCAACGCTGACGCAAGACCAGCCAAAACCATGCACACAGTGGGACCAGCAATAATCCAGAGAGCCTGAAGACAAGTGAAGATCACTATCAGGACCATCAGCAGTGTTTCAGATGCTACGCACCTCAATCAGCCAAACTGTCGCCATTATCTCAGTTTACAAGCCCATAAACTGTACCAGGAGTGATGTTTATCATTTCCCTGTCATCACTCGCCAACATGATGCGCTCTGTTCCCACAGGAGCATTTTTATTCGCTGATCCAGAACAAGATAACGTGTACGGAAGCAAAAGATGGAGTGATTTCTGAATAATTGAATTTGTGTCGTGCTGTTGAGGTGATGGAAGTTGGGTGTGGTGCAGGATTCCCTCTTCTTCGCCTTTATCCACCATCAGGTGCCATCAAATGGAAGGAATTTATTAAGGAGGTCTACAGATACAACTAACGGGGAACAGACGCAGATAAACCCACTGACAGAAGCACAAACACAGACGCCTAGAAAAGCAGACGACACACACTCACTTCCACGCTGACACAGAGCAAACACAACAGACAACAGTGTTAATAGATACAGTACCTGGGGTTTATTGCATTCCTGGGAGCCAGAATAAGGAGAGAGCCATGGAAAGAAGAGAAGGAGATGAAAGTTATCAAACATGTCGTCTGCCAGTCGAGGAGGAGAGAGATTGCTGGTGAAAGCGTCACCGACACTTTGACATGTACGTTCACAACGGTGGCAACTGTGGACTGAGTATAAGCTTGATTCAGTGGAGCCCTGATGGCGACCGACTATCTGTACCTTGGAGAAAGTGTCAGAGTGACGGTGTGTGTTTTATAAAAACCCTTTCTTTGTTTTCCTATTTATAAGTGAATGGATATTTAGATTTCATGGTTCTCTAGTTCTGTGAAATGATCCTCATTGGATTTCTGTTTAAAGCTTAAAATAAATGGTTTGTTGGAGAAAATTCCAAAAAGTTTATTCACGATGAACACAAAGATTAAATCAACCTACAGGCGAAGTCTTTCTCATTGTTCTTCGACTCAGCACATTAATGAACATTCAAGGTGAAAATTCAACTTTCTCACTGCTGCTGCTCAAGGACTGGTAGAGAACACACAGACACATTATTATTATTCTGGGTTGCACACACATGCTTTTTTTTTTTTTGGAAGATGCCTGCAGATTACTGAACAGATCACTTCATCCTCATTAACACTGCAGGACATCCTCCACCCCTAACTACACATTAATACTCCAATCAAGATGTGCTATAGTAGTTTTTAATCACACAAGACTGTTTGGTGGTGAACATTTTCACTGACATTTGAAGAGATTCAGCTTTGAACCAGAACAATCTCAGACAAACTGGGACGTCTGGTCACCGTAGATAAGAAAATCAATACCGCTGCTGTGTGTGTGTGAAATATGAAGCCACAGCTAGCAGTTAGCTTGAAGATAGGGGGAATATCTCACCTGGAACCATAAAACAAATTCTCCTTTTTACAATTAGGTGTTTGTATATGTTTAACACACAGTGTATCGTGTGATTACTGAGGCAGATTTTCCTCTACCCTTCTTCCCCTGGGTTTCAAACCTAAACCAAGGGCTGCTGCAGACAACGATGGATTTTTCATCAATCATCTTCCAGCCTTGACGACATGTGAGATCTGAAACCATCCAGATGTAAACACATCACAGAAACCGACGAAGATCTTAAAGACGTTTAAGTTGTCGGTAGATGAGTGAGCAATGTCATCGTCAAGGACACTCCAACAGAGCGCCTGATTGCCGGTGGACACATCGGCTGTTACAGGGATTAAACCTGTGTCCCTCTGATTACGGGGCGGCCTCCCGAACCACCAGGTAGCCCGGGTGAAGGGAAAGAGTGAAAGGAGTATTGATTGTCTGCCTCCTGCTGCTTGTATATTTATAGAACAGCTGTATGTGGAGCCTCGGATGCCCTCCTGGCCGCTGAGTTAACCCAGAGGAGGAGGAAAAGGACGACAGTGGGTGAAGGAGACATTAACCACATTATAATTTGTTACGGATAAAATCAAGAGTGTAGCGTTCAGGAAACACGAAGCTTTAACAGAAGCAAATATCACCACGTCATTTCAATCTGACTGACAGACAAAGCCCTTAAGTGAGCGGCTGAGAGAGAGAGCACAGCCGAAATAGATATGTGTGTGTGTATACGTGTGTGTGTGTGTCTGAGAGTGTGTGCGTACGTGGTTCGACAGCACAAATGGCTGTTGATATTTAAGAGCAAGATTATGTGTGAGCTAAAGTGCAAAATGGAGAGGTGATGAAAAATGGAGATTAAGAGCCTCTGCGAGGGAGAACATGCAAAAGTCAAGCAGTGTGCGGCTGCTAGAAATAACTAGTGTCTACCGTGAACAAGGAACCCGAGTGTTAACCCGCAGCTCTGAGCACGCGGGACACATGTTGAATACTAAACACTGTCCTCTTTCACTGCCCTGATTTAACCAGGACACGACGGCGTTAAATTATTTTTACAAATCTGTCATTAGCTCTTTGCGTCCAATGATAACAAACTAACAATTTAAGTTAAAACCACAAGTGCATGTTACTGTTCTTGTGTTTTAGATGACAGCTTCAACTGCATTACTGAAATCAAATGACACGATACTTGCAGCAAGAGCACAACTTCAGTAAGTTATAGTGACATAATAACAGGAGGAACTTACTCGTACTATGAATCAAAGGGTTTTAATGTGGAGGAAAAATGAGGTGTGCACTTTGACAGTAAATCTGAACGGTGCGGTGAAGCCAAAGCTGCCATCTTTCACCTTAGAGATATAGCAAAGGTCAATCCGATCCCTTCTGGACGAAGCTGGGACACTAACACACTCAAGAGAGAAGCTCTGGTGCTACTTGGGTGTAGTTTCTCGAGACAGATGTCTTCAGAGTTGCAAACACAACTGAGACAATCGTGGTTTTGGAGGTCGGATGAAAAATGGTTTTCGTCCTGTGCCAGAGGAAGAAAATCCTGCCTGATAGGTGGTAATAAAAACGGTGGTGGCGATGTTTGAGATAAATGCTCCCGTATAGACTGTTTTATGTTGACTCAGATACATTATTATTATTAAAAATCTGTAAATGATGTACACGGGACAGATACGTCAGTCACTACTGTGATTAGGGACAAATTAAATTCTCCTTCCCTTATAAATAAAAACACAATTTCAGACTAAATCTAATTATTTTTTTTACCATCAACAGTATTTGTAGGTCAGATATTAAATAATTTCCAGCCAACTACTTTCTTAGTGTTTCAAGTCCCTTTTTAGAATCTTATAACTAAGTCCTATGTCTCACAAATACACCCACACACACACACACACACAGGGTTGGCCACTATTTTCACCCAGCGAGACGATGTGTGTGAAAACCCTGCTAAATAAAGACTGGAAAACAAAATGGAGATTCAGTGTGATTATAGGGCTTCTTTAGATGGACCTCTTGTGTTTTCTAGTTCTCATCAATACACAAATGTTCACGTCAAGGTGATTGTAAGGTTTTATACAGGCTCTGAAACAACCAGTCAATGGAGGAGAACATTAAACTTTTCTCAATCCAACAAATACATCTTTATTATTTCTCATCCAAATCTTCCAAGTGACAGTAATTATCCAAACAGATCAAATGAAATTTTATTTACAGACTAATGAAATAATATGCATTTATTTAATTTAGACAAAAAAAATCCTCACAACAGACAACAGCTCTGCGGAGAGTGTGTGTGTGTGTGTGTGTGTGTGTGTGTGAGCAGTCTCACTGGGAGTCCCACTACTGGGTCAGCATTCCATTTATATTTTAGTTATTACGCTGGCACTCTCCATAGCAACATACGATGACTGAGCATGTTCAGTCCGTTGCCCGGACACAACAGCAGCTCACACAGCTGTTCACACATGCTCATCCTACGGTTGCTACAGGGGATCGAACCTGTGACCTGGCGGTTACAACCTAAGGCTGTCCTGCTGGGAGCAAAGATTTCTTACGTCAGGATAACGAGTTGATGCAGCACTGAGGACAAAGACTGCCATTGGCCCGTCACATCTCATCATCTTCAAAAAGCCATTAAGTTTCACATGAAGAGCTTCACTCTGCTTTATTATAAAATAATTATTCATAATCTCATCCTCACTTGAGCTGAACTTTGAAATTTGTTTCCTTAATGATTTTTGCCTTTATAGCAGCGAGTGTATGAATTAAAGTTAAATCCTGTCTGAGCCAAAACCCTCCAGCAGCCGCTACGTAGCTCGATTAGCTGCCGATCTATAAGGCATCTGAAAATTAACGTAATAGTTTAAAATGGTTATTTGTCCAACGAATAGTTACTGCAAGATAAAACAGTGAAAATCCTCACAATGGAGAAACGACGTAGAAAATACTTGGGATTTTTGATGGAGAATTGATTAACTACTATAAAATTATTGCATATTTTGTGAGCGTTATCTCTACGTACTGGTTTGGCGATTAGAGTTATTAGTAATTCAAAGACATTTGCTCGATCCCTGTGAAGCTGTGACGGACACGTTTCAGTATTTTCTTATATTTTTTATAAGTGAAAAATGCTTCTGCAGTTTGATAAATCGTGACGATAATAATTTACATAAAACTCTAGCGTAGACGAAAACCAAATTGAGAGAGTGGGGCTGTCTTCAGAAGAGGGATTCCTCATGTTTACTTTGACAGGAGTGACTAAGCTGAATAAAAAAACTTCTCCTACTGAAGAGATTTCCTTCTTCAATCCCAAGTTTCTCCTCACTGCATGTCTCACCTCTGAAATATGCCTCGGGGTAGCAGGGAGGAAAATCTGAGCGGTGCCTGGCGTTCTAAATGCTGGAGATTAGCAATTCTATGTAAGCTTAGCATCCGTCCAGATTCATTGCCCTGTCACTCCGTCCGCCTCCGCCCCTCTGTCATCAGCAGCGGTGGCAGACTGCACTCACGTTAAGTTAGCTCCCTTCCCTACTGTACTTCTGAGTGCACTCGAGCACAGCCCATTTGGGATTGCTGGTTGCCATGGCACCGCTCCATCCTTCCCACAGGAACGATGCTCGAGCGAAAAGAGTTGAGTGTGTGACGCGAGATGTTGGGCCATGAGAAAGTTCAGTGCGGTCTTCTGAATCAAAAACACAGGCGGTCTAAATATAGAACCCAGGGTGGGGCTGCGCTGAGGCAGGAGGAAAGATGATGTTCACTCCATTTTTTCCTTTTTAAGCGCGATTGTTCCGAGAGGAACCCGCACTCTGACAGAACCCCCCCACGGGAGCGTCGGGAATGAAGGGAATGCAGTCAAATTGTGCAGAACAGGAAAACCTCTGTGCAGCAATTGCGTGCTGGGTATTTACATCATTAGTGTGAACAAGCTTCGCTTCCTATTCCCAGAGAATGGAAGCACAGAGGGGAGACGTTCTGGTGCAAGACAACAGCCGACTCTCTCTTCCACTGCTGGAGTCAAATCCCTTCAGATGGGTGAAGTCAATACTCTGTGCCATGACTGGATCTTTAATAAGTCAGAATACATTTAACAGGTGAGACTCAGGGGGTGAAGCGGATTGTTCACTAACCAGAAGGTCATCAGTTCGATCCACAACTTTTCCAGCCTGCATGCTGAGGCGCCCTTGGAAAATGCACTAGACCCCAAATTACCCCTGACAGTTGTATATGTGATGATGTGTGATAGGAAAAAATGTAAAGAAGCAGTGTATGAATGGGTGAATGCGATTTAAAACAAGTCAATTTACCAAAGTGAATTCTCCAGACTAGCTTCTCCTTCAATTTTCTCTAAAAATAACGAGCCAGTCACAATATTCTCATCTTTAACTGCTATTCTTATTTGACACTAGCCTAAATTAATATTGTGTTAAAACACTACAGCCTTAGAATCTAAAGGGGAGTTGATTTTAGTTCAGAGCTTGTTTCTCCAGTCGACATATTCATCGTACTACATTGATAAAACTTCAAACTTTTTCTGAATTGTGTCAGTGTTTGTAGTAATACTTCTTGTATTTCATTAACAAACAGTGAACTCTGGTTGGTTTATTCTCTGTTCACAGTCGTCTGCAGGGAAACCAACAGATATTGTTTTAAGCAGAGATGCATCAGGAGACAAACTGCTCTGCAACCTTTTCAGACAGTCTTCCATTCTGCTTTGCTTTTCATACAAACAACTTGTCATCACTTGTTCTCATATTTGTGACAGTTGTACAAAGAGATTTCTACTTTTCATATGGGCCTAATCTGAAACCTTTCGAGGCCGGACGATGTGATGTTGTGCACTTCAACCACGAGGCAAAGGCAAGTGTTTGAGAGACGTTCAACAATTGATGACATTTTTTATTTCCAACTCCAACAATCATCGTGTATTCATCTCAAACCCCTTGTTGAGGTCTCAACCCACCACATTAGAGACAAAGCTTCCAAACTAAACTCATTTCATTTCCAATAGTTGGATGATGATCACACAGCAACATGCTTTCTGAGAAAATATATTCTCCGGGGCACTCGTCTCTTCTAAAGCCAAGAAAACAATGATTGTTTTCGCTGCTATGATGCTCTTAAGTGTGTTGTGCAGGGTGCGCAGGGAGTTGAAGTGCATCTGCTGGACGAAAACACTGCAAAGACACGAATAACATCACACATTGCAGGATTTTCCTAAAAAACGCAAGCACAGACAAACAGGGTTTCTGAAGAAGCATTTGTGATGCTCAAAGAATCGCAAATACTCTTATTAAAGAGAGCACAGTGACACACTGAAGCCAGCAGGAGCTACAGAATAAACACAAGTGTGGGAAAGACAATTCAACGCTACAGGGACGACAGTTATTAGGCCACTGTAGTACGAGTTCCCTGCTCAACCAAGGGAACGACACACGACAACACAACAACCTACAACCCAGAGTTAGCTACGACCACCAAAGACAGAGGGAACAGGTGGACGACACGAACCTTCAGCTACAGCTCTGAAGCAGGACTGCACAACTGGGTCTGATGCAGAAGCATGACACACAAACAAGAGCACGAAGACGGCAAAACACAGCAACACTAAGCTACATCTGTGGGTACACAGCGATCCACCGCAGCCAGGGGGCAAACACAAAACTGTATGTGCAACTCACCGTGTGGTATCCCCGGGCTATGGGCGGCTTCCCGGTGGGGTACGGATCCACTGTGTCAATGATTGTCTGCCTCTCCCCCTTCTGGTTGATCTTCCGAAAGCGCCGACGGGATTGTCTGTGCGATGCTTGCCGCTGAAAGTACTCCTCATTTTCATCCATATAGTCCACCTGGAAATGATGGGGAGCGGAGGGGAGGGAGAGAGAGCGATGAGGGAGTTACTGCCTTCGTCCTCATTCACGCCCATCCCCACTCCCATCTCGAAAACACACACACATCCCAAAAACCCCACCCTCCTCCTATACTCTACCATTCCTCCACCTCCTCCTCCTCCTCCTCCTCCTCCCTGCCTTCTGCCTCTCTCGTTGCGTAAAAATAGAAGTGTGTGTGTGGGCTACACGCTGCACACCTACGTCAAAGGGTGCTCGCAACGTGATAAGAGACAGAGAGGGGGAAGAAACGGGGGCTTGAGTGAGGATTTTGGATGGAAGGAGGTAGAAGAGAGTGAGAGGACTGATGGGGGATAGATCGGTGGACAGAGAAAATCACAGATGAAGGCTGGCAGAGTAAAAGATGAACACAGAAACAGAGATGCTCTCAAATCTGTTAAACATATTAACGATGAAATTACATGTTTTTCGTTTTAATGAACTGGGAGGAGGAAAAAAAAAATACATCTTCAAGTGGAAACTGGCACAGAACAACACTTTTAACATAAAAGTCAGTGAAGTCATGCTGCTCCGTTTTCTGAAGTGTTTCTGGCTGAACGTTTCTCAAACGAGACCGCACTGTTCCCCGGTGGCTTTGGGTCACGATGGAACGACGCATCTGAGTTTTCTCTTTTTCCTTTTCCTCCTTAATTCTGGGCCTATTCCTCGTCTCCTGCCACTTTCACTGCGGCTTCACATTTCACAGTGCTCAGCCTTTGGGATTACACCGCCAAAATCACTCCCTCTCTCTGCCGTACCAACTGCTGCCATGACAACGGCAGGGGAGTTGTGTGTGAGTGAGAGCAAAAGTGTGATTGTGTGTCTAATTGCAAGTCTCTGAGCAGTGTGTGTGTGTGTGTGTGTGTGTACAGTACGGACACACCAGTGGCTTATTTTTCGTTCTTTTGCAGGTCTGCGTTTGCATCTCTCCTGTGTGTGATCTTCATGTTTCCATATAAACCCCTCTCGCTGATTGTGGGGCGGTTTGGCACCTATAATAGCAAGTGGGGTAAGGCCACCAATTGTCTGCAGCGAGCAGCGTGTTATTACTGAGAGTTTGTGTGTCTGATACAGTAGAGGCTCAGTTAACAGATGCAAACCCCCCCCACCCCACCCCCCTTCTTCTACAGCGCACATTCATGCAGCAATTACAGCATGTGAAAGGAAGATTACTGAGATGCTCTGTGCCAACCACTCGTTATCGCAAACTATTTCAAGGCTCTGGTTATATTTGATGCCTTCCCTTTACAAACATGGCACAGGATGGATCTGTATGAGTGAGAAACGGTGGAGAGTACGTAGGTAGGTGCGTGTGTGTGTGTTTAAAGAGGCATGCCATGTTAGACACCTGGTCAAAATATGCATTTAGCAGTTTGCAGAAAGATTGGCGTCTCATAATGGCTTAATTAACGAGAGCGTGTGCAATTTGGGTGGTTGAAGTAAAACATAGTCAAAATGTTTGTTCATAGATCTCAACACACGGGGGCCACATCCAGAACAACATGTTTTTATTTTAAATGTATTAAAGATCTCAGTCTAGATGAGCAGTTTAGGGCCATGACAGTTACTTGGACGTAATATACACGAGGAAATTAACTGGATATTGGAGAAATTCATCTAGAGATTACTAGATAATGACAATAATCATTAGCTGCCTTATTTATCGCTGTGGCTTATTTGCGGCCGCTGCGAGCAGTTTTCAAGGTTCTCTTACTGGTTTGGTGTTTCATCAAACGGACAGATGTGATAGCGATCTGTGATTTACAGCTGTTATAAGTTTGCACAAGGTCGATTTTGTTTGGAATATAGGCTACCGCGCCCTGAAGTGCAAAATAAATTAGCCCAGCTGCATTTGTTGTGATGTTCAGGCCTGGAGGGTTTCTGTTCAACAGATGACTCCATTGTGTTGCTACCTCTTGCCTCTGTGCCCCACGGAGACAGTGACGAGAGTTTCTCAACAGCTTCTTCTGTGAGTCAGCGTTTGCTTTTCCATTTGAAGTGGGACAGAGTTTCTTCCCAGGCTTGCACTCGCATAACCCCACACGTTGGAAGGACTCCAGCAAAGACACGGTTAAAATACGGCCGCGCTTTAACGCGGCAATAAAATATCAATAGGTCGTGCTTACACAGATTATTCTAAAACATCACAGGGCTAACTGTCAAGGACGATATACTAAATTACTCTGTTGTATGTAGCCTGCACTTGTTGACCCACATGGGTATAATTCTTTCTTACATAATGGAATTACAAAATGAATGACAGATGAATAAGTCTCGGTGCTGCTGGTTTTTTAAAGCTCTGACACGATGCATGAATCCAACAAAGTACTTTTTATGACAGAAAAGAACTTGAGAGTTTCTGCCACCACAGAATTAAGTGAAGGGCAATGTGATTTACATGAAGGCGGGTTTACAAAGATTCAATACTGGTGGTTTAAATATATCTTTCAGAGTTTGTTAAAGGCCAATATGTTTTACACTTTGTTATGTTGGAGCCATTCCTCAATGGTTGTGTAGCAGGAAAATCTTTTTGCGTTATATTTTGTGGTGTTGTTGGTGTGAGGCTGTGTGAGGGTTTTGTCTTTGACACCTGTTTTCTAAAAGTCTGAACAAAGGTACTCACCACAATCATCTCTGAGGGTTCCAGGACGATGCACTCACATCCGCGCCGTAGGCTGCCGGCTGATCGCTTTCCGAAACTAGAAGAAAAAGATTTAAATCGTTAAAAGTAAAATCAACCGAAAGTGGAGAAAAAAGTTTATTTCCCTGAAGAATCCAAAACTGAAAGCACCTTCGCGTATTCGTTTTGAGCCACACAACAGCCACTTCGATGTATGTGTGCGTTTATATGGAACAGCTGTGCCCAACATTTTGAATATGCAGTATGGAACTGTGCTTTAAATATGTGGAACAGAGCAGCTTTGACTGGACAGTTCCTTCTTTCAGCCGTCACCCCCTCCCACCTGGAGGGAAACACTCGCCTCTGGAAAAGTTCCCCATCATGACGTCCCAGTTTGTAAAGTACGCCTCGCTCCTGATGAGGGGGCCATCGGGGGGAATATTAAAAACAGCACAGACCGATATGCCTTAAAGAAAAAGTCGGTGGTCAGGGAAATTCTGAGCATGAGGAGATGCAAACTTGTGGGTTTGATAGAGAAAGGCGTCTTTGTCCAGCGCCCGACCTCAATGCCGACACATAAGGGCGTCCTTGTTTGTTATTTTTAGCGTCCTTTGAAAAAGAATGTGACCCCCATCTTGTTGGTTTGCTGATTGCCTTGTTAGATAAACGCCAGTGACCCAAAAAAAAAAAAACCAGAGTGCCGTCAAGTTTGTGTTCTTTCCCCCGCGCATAGAGGAGTTTCTTCTTCAATTTTTATTGAAGTGAAGGTGGAAGTGTAAAACATTCAATTAGTACAGAACCTTTAGAGCTGAAATAATTATGTCAATTACAGAGAATGATTAAGTGGACGATTAACTGATTGATCAATTAAATGAATAAACAAAGGAAACTACATGAATATTTTCCAGTGTCTTTATTTTTATGATAGAAATGTTTTACTGAAGTATTAACAATTTTACTGACACGTTTATATCATTTATTTTTCAAATTGTGTATTTCTTATTTTATTAACTCTATTTTACATTTTGTAGATTTTTTTTGTCCATTAATTGATATAACGCAAATAAAAAGAAAAATATTTGCTGCTTCCAGCGTCTCTAACATTTCTGGACCATCTTTATCAAATATGAAAGCAAATTCAATGTTTTTTGACTGACAGCTTATACATTGTGGAGTTTCACGACTTCTAACGGACTAAAAAAAGTTGATGCATTAAGAAAGTAACTGACATCGTCATCAGTTCAAAACCTGCGTCAATTGATCCAACAAATTCTTCACATTGATAAAACTGCAGCAGTGGAAAGTTTTCCCGAGCGCCCCCAGACGAAGTGAGCAATGAGTAGCGGAGTGTGGCTACCTGTGCCGCGGCTGCGGAGGTGGCAGTTTTCATCAATCATGCCGACAGGTGCAGACCTCGGTCACAGCGTGGGCTAAATGCTTAGCAGCCCGGGGCTTGTGGATACATGTTGCGGGGTATACAGCTCGATCTGGCAGTGAAATAAACACCAGGCAGCTGCAAAGAGCTGGTGCTGCTCTACCTGCCACTTTGGCAAAGAGCAAATAATGATTTTCGTGGTACCTTTTATTTTCTAGGAGTCGATTTAGCTGGCTTTGCTTTTCTCTTTCTGCCTCCTTTCACTGACGAGCCTTTGTGGGGTTTTTGTGTTTTCTTTTTCTCTTCTGTCAGCCGTTCTGTTGTTTCCAGGCCAGAGCAGCAATTTTTTTTACTCTTTTTGTTTTAATTTGTCAACTTTCTGATGCTGCGTGAACAAATAACTCCGTATGAACAAATAACTCCGTATGACTCACAGTAACTTCTGAGGATAAACTGAAATCAAAGACTATACGTGAATGACTGGCCGGACCACTGTGAGAAGAGAGAAACAGAAATGCAGTCGGAGCGTTAATGCTGATGGCTGCAGTTTGCTTTGCCTGAGCTTCAGTCTAATGCCTTTCAACTCCGCTTGCATCCCTGACGTGCACAAGCTTCGGATTCTACCACAGGGCCAAACAAGGGCTAGGGTACGGAGAGCTTACTCTGTATTTTCACTCGTGTTCCAACGTGAAGACAATTGGCGTAATTCTCCTGCAACTTACTACGATGATTTGTCAGCTGGGTGGCGGCTTCAGAGGGACGAGCGAATGCTTTTGATCTGGTTTTGCAGACAGCCGGAGTCGCTACCAGCTCTTATCCTGTTGAGCCTCCCTCGGCTCACGCTCCTTGCGGAAAATAGGAGTACAGCGATTCCACCCTTCATGCGTCGGGAAACACGTTAGGCCACCAAACGCAAACGCCCGAGTGACATGTTCAATCATGTTCCTCCATTACATTCCTGACATTGGTAATCCAATCCTCCATTTTGCAGGAGGCAAATGCCACTGGCAATGTGAGATATTAAAGAGGGGATTATGAAAATGAAGCGTGGGGGGGGATTTTTTTTCCAACACAAAAAAACGTCTTGTTTGGAGATTAAAGCCTCCGCTGCTCTATGACGAGCAGATATTAAGCACCAAACCTGCCGTGGGTGAATGTATGTCAGGAAACAAACACAATGAGTGTTGAACAACGAACACTTGGACCGGGGTGTGGGAATCTCGGCTGCAAATCACCACCGTCACACGGCAAACACTGCAAAGTTTGACTCGCGCAAATATTTAATTTTATTAGCAGATGATGCGAAATCTAGTCGCTGTGAACAATTCATTGCTGAAGAATCCAGTTACACAAGCAGAGCGAAGTTGTGTGTGTTCTAACTGCAGAGTGTGTGTTGGCTGACAGAACTTACAAAACCAGATACGATGACGAAAAATGATAAGAAAGTATTTTGTAACACAGCACAAAACCATCGCAACACATATTTCTTTCTGTATTTGCTGTTTTCTGATTTAGCAGCTTATAATCACATTAATCTGAGAAACTATTCCGTCATGTAAATAGCGTCTACATCAAACTTGGCACATGACAATATGCAAATGATTTAAAAACCAAACAAACGTTTTAGTGACTAAACCTGCATTTAACAAATAGCACAACTTCAGCGCTCGGAAAAGAAAATGTGATGAGTCTTGCTAACTGTTGCTCAAAGATCACACGATTCCACTGGTTACCAACAAATTTGACTGATTCAAGAACATGTTTCAAATTCTGCATGCTCTTCTGGTTAATGCATCAAACCAGGAAATTTAAATATCATATTTGGATTAAAAAAAACATTTTATTTTGGTGAGAGTGTATTTTTAGAGAATGACAGTGCTCCCAGTTAAAATTCAACAAAAACTGAGTTTCTATAGCTCCCTTCATACAGGTCAGTCCAAAGTTTTTAGAGGTAGCAGATTAACAGCTGGAGACTAGTACGTGACAGATCCTTTACAGCTTCTTCGCTATTGCACCATTAAACTGTTCCCAAATTAGCTTCTGACATCAGACACTTTGCATGAGCCGGTTGCAGACAGGCAGCCAGCATCTCATTTTACAAAATAAACCCTTCAGCTCTCTCTCTCTCTTTCTCTCTCAGTTGACTGAATGACAGCTCTCCTGCCTCCGCGGCCTTGCATTCTTTCCCCCGTTACACAACAGACCCGGGTGTCTGGAATGTCATTCCACATGCATCACCAGCCTTTCACTCTGCGAGCCCGACAGCCCACTGCCAAAGCCTCAGATCCATCCTGCTGAGCGACTGAACCAGTGCAATCCCTAATCTGCAACCCCGGTCTGAGCTGGAGGCTGGAGGTGAATGGAGAGGGAGATGGGGGGGGGGGGGGTCTCTCTCCGCTCACTGTTAAGCTGTTTAGCTGAGTAAGTGGTGAGATCGCAGCAGATTTTTTAACCCACTTTGAGAAGGATGAAGATTAAACTCCCCAGTTATGCAAGACTTTGGACCCAGCACAGAGGGGGGTGGGAGGTCAGGAAAGGGAGGAGGAGGGGATTCTCTGGAGTGTTTGGCCACGACTGCTCGCTTAATTAAAAGAGCATCCAGTTTCAAAGGGTTTACCAACATCCCCACAGAGCTGCAGCTGACCGTCCAACCACCTCTTACCCCCAAAACATAAACGGAATTCCTCGGAGTAGCAGCGTGGCCACGCCACACAGGCACCCTGCCTCCAGACCTCTGCCTCCAGACCTCTGCCTCCAGACCTCTGCCCTGCCACTTCTGAAATAGAAGTCGACACAAGCCCAAGAATGTGCCACTGGCTCGTGACTTTTAATTCCCAAAATACAACTCACGTTATAACGGCAAAGAGGCACGGAGGTGGAGAGTTGAGAGGGAGAGCGACGTGGCTCGCCCGCGCAAAACCTTTCCAAAATCTTATCAATCAATCAATCATTGCTCATCTATCATTTATGTCCAACACCCCCCCCCCCCACAGCAGGAGCTCCATCGTTGTTTTGGTTCCAAAGTTGCCTAAAAGTTTGACGCCTCCTCACACACGAGCAGCACACACCCCTTCTCCTGGCAGCCGACTGCGCTCGCTGACAAATTCTAGAATAACATCAAAGTCATTCTCCACATTCCAGACTTGAGGGATTTACTGGGAGCAGCTCCCGGTTTGGAGACCAGTCAGAAGTTTTTCGGTAGCGCTTCAGTGAGTCGCACAGGGGATTTAAATAAGACGTCTGTCATCCGGACACTCACCTCACGGGCTGTCCACGCTGTTCCCAGAGTGACATGGCCCCCTGGCAAGATAAAACTGGATCCTCTCTCTAAAATATCCCCCTGCTGTTAGTCCACAGTGAGTCTGACGAGCACGCTCCGAGTCCCGAGACTTTGGTGTGACCGCGGCATATCGTCCCGTGCGCGCCCCAGTGCTGCTGCCTCAGATTTGTGTGAGAGAACGGGAGTGTGTGCCTCTGAAAGTGTGTGAATCAGCCTGTGTCCGATGGCTCTGCCCCCTTTCTCTCTCTCCCTTCCCTCCCTCCCTCTCTCTGTGTAATGTGGTGTATTGACTCCATCCAGCATTCCAGCGTACGAATCACTTCCTGCTACTGAGTTACGAGTGTGTGTGTGTGAGAGTGTGTGCGCTTTCGTCCTCCCATTTCAGTAAATGTTATTCATGAACGCTGACACATAATCACTGTGACACCAACTCATAAACTCATTTTGAAAAGTTACAGTCGCAAGTTGGGTGAACTTAAAATGTCTGTTGGTATCAAAACAATTTGAAAAAACGATTTGTTCTTTTAAAGGTCCAATGTGTAAGAAATTTAATGTAGAATAATCCTCATGATGTCTTCACTAGTTCGTTTCATCTAAACTGTATGAATTGTAGTTTTCTTTACCCCAGAAAAGACCCTGTATATTTAAATACTTTATATTTAAATACTTTATATTTACATGGAGGTGACCCTCTCTACGGAGGCCGCCATGTTTTTTACATGAGTCCAGACTGGACAAACTAAACACCTTTTGAGTTTTTATGACAATTAAAGTCTAACACAGGTTCTTTCTCATGTTTGGAAGGAGAGGGGGAGGTGAGGGGTGTTCAGCTGCAACATGACACTTCAACACTAGATGTCACTCAATTCTACACACTGTACCTTTAATATCCATGTAGTGTTTACTTCAGTTTCATCGAGCGCACGATAATCCATACTTATCAATTAGCGCTGATCCCAGGATGAATGTGGCCGCTAACAAAACAGCTAAACATGTAATGATTAGGCAGAAAGGTGCCTATTAGACTTCAATCTGCTTTACCGGTGAAAAGTAAACACAACCGGGGGATTAAATCTGACAAACAACTTCTGTCAATTTTGCTTAATTGGTGAAAACCTTTTCAGTGGATTGACATCTGCTGCCAAGAAATGCTTCAAGCTCTACTGAACCTTTTTTCCAGAAAATGTAAGTGAAGCTGACAAATCCTGGTTTCTGTTATGAGCTGATTCAGTCGACATGTGACTTTGGTTTGACTGATGATCAGGAAACGGGGCGGATGACCGGCTGTAAAGTCCTGAATGGGGCTTTCTACTAATGTTAAAAGGCAAACGGCAGCATGCAGAGAGGGAAGTGAAACCAGTACAAGGTTAAAATGCTCATCAGAGGGGGAAGTTTCACACAGTGAGATATAAATATAAATATCATAATAAATATTTGTTAAAAACTCGGAAGCTCTAACTAAATATTGAGATGCTCTTTGTGTTGCTGTTTATTTAAATCATTGTTTCAACGTTTCACTTCATTTTAAGTCGTTGGGTATTTTAAGAGTTTTGTCTACTGTTTGAAAGAAGTTGCAGATTTGCAGAAAAACCGAGAGTTGCAGCATCAACACTTCTTTTTTAGATACAGTTTATTTTAGAAATGTCACCATGTTTGCAACTTCTCTGAAACTCCCCCACCACCACCAGCAGCAGCAGCAGCAGCTTCTGTGCCAAAAGTCCAGACAACCAGAAATATCACACTTTCATTTATATAAACTTGTTGCCAAGATCAGATCAACAAGTGCAACAGAAAACAACCAACACCACAAAAAGACTGCTGGTCTATATTTGATAGGAGACGTTGTCGCCATTATACAGTTTGTATAAAACCTTGTATCTATACTAGGCATTCCAGTTAATCTTTATTTTGTTAAGTCATTACTGAACTATTATTTTGAATAACTTTCTGTTTTTAAATGCAGAGTAATGTAACAAAGTGTTTTATATGAAGAGTCTTAAATGAACCATTATGATTTATTATGAGACAGGGCACTTTGTTCCAGTGAACCTGAAACCCCTCTTACAATCGCATCCTCACATCAGGAGCATTTTAACCACATTAACCACACCAGTGGACGACGTCACCCTCGGGCACATGTGTGTGTGTATGTATCCTGTACACCCCAACACTCGCCTTGTTTTTCTTTACAGTGACTGAGCTTCATTTCACCAATGACTGACCATACTTTTTGTGGGGGTAAACTTTCATTCATAAAACCGTTTTTAAATATTCAAACTTCTGTTGTTGTTATCACTCCACAATCACCTAATCTGACAAGAATCATTCTCATGCCTGATCCTGGAATCAAAGGCCCCAATTTACCAATTTACTTTAATTACATGCTTGTGCAGCAGTGTCACCCATTTATCAACATATTTATTTGGGTTGTATATGATTCCACACGGGCTTCTGGGTTAAATAAGGCACTGAGCTCCAGCTTCTCCACAAGTCGTTTATCTTCCCTCTGGATCACATCTCACTACAGCGACCAGCGAGGCGAAAGGAGCAGAGAGGAGCACTGAGAGAACGATGGAGTCGTATCAGGTTATCAACCTCGCTGCCAGTGTAGATGTGGACAGCCATTTCTAGACCGGGGCTGAAACTCAATTCCACCACATCTTTAAAAGCTTCAGGAAGTCCCGCTGGACTCGGTTCAGTTCCTCGTGTCACAAACAATTTCCCCCTCCGGGTCCTTTTGCCCCCGCCCCCCACACACTCTAATGAAAAAAATCCAAGTGTGTTCAAAATCAAATGTTATAGCTTAATACAACAGTTGCTGTTTTAATGAAGAAAGTCCTAAACATATAAAGAACAATTCCATATTGAGACACGTCTTTCATGTGATGACACTTAAATACGTGTGAGATGTGACAGTTCATCCTCCAGCGAAGTCTGATGACGCCCGGTTAGGTTGGAACTATTGTGCTACGCTGTTCTAAAGAATTGCTGAGGTACTGAGGTTATTATTACCAAAGGTGTCACAAGTGTCATGGCTCAATTGGAAATGTAAACAGTCACGTCCTTGACAACTCGAACGGCCGTGTCTCACTTTGAATGAGTCATTTCACAATATGACACAGAGGAAATGGCTGTTGCTTCAATACTCTTCAAAAAAATGTTTTTCATTCTGCAGCCACAAAACAAAGGGCTGAGCTGGAGGTCAAACCTACAGAGAGAGAGAGAAGAGGAAAAAAACTGACCCCAGTATGGTTTCAGTGAATAAAAAGCTGAATCTCATCTCTGGATATTTAAACTCAACCAGTAACATAAAGGCCAAAGTTTTACCAGCCAGACACCAACTACAATCTGTGACTCCTCACACGGTCAATGAAGAGAAGCTGAAGAAAGATAACACGGGGACAGATTCATTAAAAAATAACTCATCCTTACTTTTGTTCGTTATCATGGTGAATGCATCACTGTGACACTTTGCAGTATTTAGGTCATAGTGTTGAGTATAATGTGCTTTTGTTGACGGTACTCCACAGTCCTCTTTGTGTTCATTAGGTTGGTTTGAGTTAAACCAACATCGTGGTCATGGTTAAAACACAAACCATGGTTTCAAGTCTCACCCCCCCCCCCCCCACACACACACACACACACTACACTTCCACTTTTGCTCCTGACAGATAACAGTTAATATTCATAAATCCACAAGAGGCTGTTTTCAGACAAATGAGAAATGACGGAATTTTACTCCTGTCAGAAAAATGACGGACACTGTTGGCGAGGACTTTTCGTCAAACTGTACAAATGGAGGCTGTTAAGGTGCAGACAGCGCTGTATGATACAACGGCCCTGTGTAATTACTGTCAGCTTGGGTCAGAGACCGATGAGAAAGATGGACGACGTGACAGCTGCCAAAAAGTGAAGCCAGAGTGTCTTGATTGCCCCCTGGTGGCTGGCTGCAGTGCAGATCATAAACCTCGCCTCCCCTTTGTTAGTGAATGGGACAAGGGGCAAATTAAAATGTCAAAGTTACACGTCAAAACATTTTGGCTTCACTTCAGGACCGTGGGAGGAAGAAGAGATGCATCGTACAGCTTTATGTACGGTCTACGGTTTGTGTTTGTTGTACAGGGCGGCTCGGGTCAAATCTGTCCGAAAACCATCCAAGTGAAAACCAACCGAACCCAACAGGCGCTCTGTTTTTGTGTAGGAACCCGACCCGAGCCTGACGCAGCTGCGCTGGGTGGAAATTGCTCAATATCCAGTTTGTGCATCAAATGTAATTTAGTGCGTTTGACAGCAACACAACAGTCTTGTGCAACGCAGTTGTCATCGCCCTAGAACACAGTGAGCTAATCACCAACCCTATGCAGTCCCGGGCAGCTGGGAGGATCCCGACACAGGCTTCTTTGGAACACATGCTTAGTAAATATTTTCAAAGCCCTCTCCTCTCCGAGCACCTGGAGCCGGGCATTAACTTTAATCTGCCAATATCTGCAAATCCCCCGGCTGCATCCCACACACACTTTCACCTTGGCAAATCAGAAAAGGTTATATTTAAGAGGGGACCGGCCTTTTAGCACATTTCCGATCAAGCCTTGCATTTTAAATGCCTCCCACGTTCGCGTGAATCCGGAGAATGACCACTGCCCGCCCCCACCGCGCTGCTGGCACAACGCTGCACCGCAAAGTGACGGCCTCCAGCTCTTAGTGGCCGTAGGTGTGTTATGCAAGCCTTAATGGATGAAAAGATCATTGTTTTCACGACGCCCACAGCAACGGTTCATGTAACAGATCCGCTTGTGAAATCACAGCTTTTTAACATTTGGGACTTGGCTGCAGGAGGCGGTGATCGCTGCTGTGAGACGGAGAGGGGGGAACATGAAGCTTTAGTCCTCTGAATGTGTCGCAGATAATTATCATCCACCACCTCTCCTCTTTCTTCAAGCGCTCAGATATTCGTTCCTCTGTGCGACCCACCTTATCAGGACATACTGAGTGCGACTTCAAACACTGTCAACAAAGCTAGGGGGGGGGGCGTGGCAGCAAAATAAGACCATTGTATTTCCCCTCCAGTGTTTCACGCTCTCTTTTTCAGTCAAAGTAGCCGGAGACTCAGAAACGTTTCTGGGCGTTAATATTTATCAATTTGTTATCCACGTTTTAATTATGAGCAGAAAACATATATTTAATCTCTGCTTTTCAGGGAGCTGTAAAAACATAATGTATGATATGTGATAAAGTCAGCAATTATAACATCTCCTCAAGGGACATTTTATAATATTAGAACTGTGTTTTAATGTAATGTAATTCATGATTTCTTTATACACCAGCCTCCACTCCTGGAAACCCACAGGGGGACAAATAGGTACATTATGTTCTGCTGTATACCAGTAATGCAGTGTTTGCTATGCTTAGCAGGGCGACCTCAATTTCAGTAAAATGGATTTAAAAGGCTCTTATTTTGAAGGCTACTGCTCCAACGGCTTCCTAAAAGTGTCCATAACATAATTTCATATTCGTAAATGTTTGTTAATGTAGTTTTAACATTTTTCTATGAAGCAGAATCTGTTGTGGATCACATTGTTTTTTCTGTTTTTGTTACTTCACAGTCTGAAACTCAGGGGTTAATTAGTTTCAAACTTAAATCTGCTGATGGGGAGAGAAGCTTGTTGAGGCCTGTGTGTAACAGTGTACTGTGGAGACCGTGTTGGCTAGTGGGGAGCATTTTGTGGCTGGTTATGGCATCACACAGGCAACAATAACGTTTATGTAAGATTGTCCCTGAATGCTTTGTTTGTCTACGACTGCAGGTTTTCGTGGCTCTGTGTCTGGGTTTTCTTCACTTGCGACATTGGTACCTCGGCCAAGGAGATTTTGTTTTCACCCCTGTCTGTTTGTTAGTTGGTCAGCAAGATTTAGCAAAAACTACTGAATGGATTTCCATGAAACTTGGTGAAAGGATAAGAGATTGGCCAAGAAAGAACTCATTAAACTTTGGCGTCGATGTGCATAAAGGGGCAGATCCAGGAGGTTTGTTTTTCTTTCTTATTGCGAGATGGGGGCGAATTTGGACGGTTGGGTGTTGGTGCTGGTACGAACTCTACTGGTGCCATTCCAGCTTACAAGTGTGTGTGTGTGTGTGTGTGCAAGTCCTATAGGTCAGATTAGAGAATTAAATTATGAAGCCACCTCTGGTTTCTTGCGAAAAAACAAATGCGAGGCTCTGTCCCAGAATCCATTTCTTAGCTAAGAGAAGCGACCACACTGTGGATGGTGGATGAGAAACATTGGACCGTACCAGCAGGCTGAGCAAATTGAAAGCATGTGCATCAGACAAATATTTGTCAAATGTTCAAAGTCGTAACGTTCACTCATTTTGTGCCGAGGTTGGGAAGAAATGAAACAACAGTTGGCAGCAGGGGTCACTTTCTCCTCAGCTATTCTCTTCAGTGACATCATAATTAAAATAGATTGTTGAGAAGGAAAAGGCAGAAATTATCTTAGAACATTTCTTCTTGAGATTTCCAACAAACATACACTCAATTATTATCCTTTGTGACCAGTTCTAATAGAGAGCGTGTGTCCTGTTTTAAGAGTGAGCTGATGAGGATGGGAGCTTTTTTGAGACAGAATAAATTAAGACTGGCTCTTTCTTCAAGTCTTTTCTAAATAGTCTTTGAAGGGAGAAATGTTTGCACCAAGTTCAATCCATCAAACAGCATCTTGACCCAAAACAGCTTGACGGTAATCCTACCTGCTTCTGGGCAGGAACATGGACTCCTTAATGAAGACGGAGCCGGACAACAGGATGTACCAGCAGCTTCCAATGTCGTCCGGGCTGAAAGAAAAAAAACAGGGGAGACGTTTAGGATGAAATAGCAAATCATATAATACGACATGGAAATGTAATGATTCTGGATAGTGAATAGAAAATTGAAAAGATATGGGCTTCAACTCCAAAATCCTATAATTCTGCAACTTTTACTGTTTCACAATAAATTTTTATAACAACATCATTTATTACAAAATTATAAAAGTGTGCTTCACATTGTTTTCTTGAAATTACAACACAGTATACTGAAAGCTAGCTTTCCATCAATGTAGGCCCTAATACACGTGTTACAAGTGTTAGAGCTAAAATCATTAGTCGAAAGCCAGGAAATCAATCAATCAATCATTCAATCAATCAATCAATCAATTAACGGATTAGATAAGTGATTAGAGTGAATATCTTTTGTCACTCTGGGTTCTGTGCAATAGAAAACTGAACACCTTCAGGTTTTAGTTTGTCCCTGAACAGAATAATCAATCCTAAAATAATCCATGTGTGCGGCAGCCCCACGCTCTGAAATGTGGTTTTCCTGATTTATTTCCACCGACTGTATCTACCTGTTAATGTAAAGCCTCTCTGTTTAAATGCATTGCTAATGTAAGAGCGCTCATTGTTCCAACGACTGAGATTAAAAAAAGAGAACGTGACAGGAAGAAAACAGGAGAGCGACAGAGTGTTAGCGAGAAGGAGAGAGAGAACTATGAATGAACTAGGGAGTAATCTCTCATCCACCCACACCCACGGCCTTGCTCAAACACACAGACGAGGAAATTGGGCGTCTCAGACAAAGTAAACTCCGACTGACCCCTGGATGATGCAGTTGCCTGTCAAGTCTGTGCAACATGACGGGTAAACAAACAAACACCCACGAGTGCAGACGCTCGTCAAGGCACCGTTTCTGCAGGTTTAACTTAAATCATAAGCAACGTTTCAGGTTTTATTATTCACGCAACTTAACGGGTGATTTCACAGACGCCCTACAGGAGAGTCAGAGGCCATTCAGAGGATGATTCAGATAAACTAAACGCATCTATACATTACAGTTTTAAATTCTGCCTGTCCGTGTCATAGTGCATGTTGATAACATAGTTATTAAATGCATGAATTTAATTTCCTGGCTCATCTGGTTTAGCCTTGGGGCCTTCGTGGACAGCAGAGGGATAATCTCACAAGGCGGAGATACTCTGAATCTCACTGAACACTCAGTACACGCAGGATTATCAGGGATGTTAACCTACTGCGAAGGCACCGTAAACAAATGCCATGGCGACGGATAGAAAGGTTAATGCGGTCTTTCATTTGCATGCAACCCGTCAGAAGGCTCAAAGGACACAACAGAACATATGCACACGTTGTGCGGGTCAGTTCAAATATCAAGTGTTGTTGTACCGGCTTGGTTTGTGAGTCTCTGTCAAACCTGCTCTTTGATAAATAAAATGCTTCTTTTAAATGATCTTCTCTGTGTGTGTCTTTCTGGGTAGTATTTAATAAAACTTGTGGATAACTGTGATTTAAAATAAAAAATCCTTGTTGTGTGGTGATGTTCGGTGAAAGGCTTCACTCTGACAGTAAAATGGAAGCAGTAACTCAAAGAAGGAAATTTTCTCATGACACGAAAACTAACACCATCTTTCCACAGTGCTGGGAAACTTGAAGGGGAACAGTGTAGTTTCTGCAGCGATGGACAGAAAAAAGACACGTCAGTAAACAAAAACTGCTTTCATTTTCTCTGGTGATTGTTAAACTGGAATAATTATAACAATCTTATTATTTTTGTTAATTATTAGGATTTAATTTCTCAGTTTGTTATTTCAGCATCAGGACCAAAACACAACAGAGGTTCTAAGCGTGTGAATTGTTAATCCAGATCAAGTGGAAAAAGACAGAAACAAATAATGTGCATTAAATCTAAACTCCACCAAGTGAAAAAATTAAATGATATTTTTGGGGACAAATAATGATATTGATGTCAGGTAGTTAAAAATGTAAGACTTTGAAAAAAGTCAAATACAAATACGACCAGATTAATAAAGTTTTCATGTCTGTTAAAGGCTCTACCCAGACGATATGTAATGGACAAATGAGAAATTGGTTGGGCTCTAATCAAGTCTTGGTCCATTTGACATCTTAAGTGAGAGAAGTCAGTTTTTAAAATGAAAAGACTTATTGTCTGCAGTAATAATCTAATATCTAAATAAATAATTCTTCATTAAAATAACTTTTGGTGCCCTGAGGTTAGAAATCTTGGCTCCAACTATGAAGCACTTGTTTTAAAATATAAAAATTCTCGAGCTTGTTTGTGAGCAGCTAATGTTATCTGAACATTTTATCTTAACTCACTAAATTCAAAACGAATGCATCCCTGTGTGTGTTCACCAGTCGGAGCTTCAATACGTGACCAGGCTGAATTCAGGTGCTCTGGTGTAAATGAAGCAGCAGCGTGTGATAATCGCAGAATCACCTGGTCTGAGTGAGACTTCTTAATTGAAACCAGAGGGAGAAGGGAAATCAATGAGACACCAGCAGGGTGGGATTGCTTTTCGCTAACAGAAAGGTAAAGGATGGGTGCACTAACTCTACATCCATCCCCACAGACACACGTATCCACAGGAAGCATCACTGTGCTGACTGAGTTTCTTTTTTTTATTTAATCATTGAGAACAAAGTCTCGCCTCCTTCCTCTTCCTCCTCCTCCTCCTCCTCTCCTCGTGCAGCTAATGAGGCTGTAGACAGCACGCCCTACTGACACACAGCAAAATATCTCCCTTGTTCCGTCCAACACCATCGCCTCTCCTTTTCCCCCTCTGCTGGTCCCCATCCTCCTCCCTCCAGACTCGCTCCATCCTTTCATGGCTCTTCTTTGCGTTTGGAGACGACTGACGGCGAATGAAACGCTAAATTATTAATTGCTGGCAAGCAGATGCGCTGAGTCTGAGGAGGAGGAGGAAGAAGAGAAGATACAACACCAAAAAAAAAGAAAAAAGGAGGAGATAGGAGACTCTTATGCGCCGCGACAGCTTGACTGAACTGGGTCACGCGCACTAGAAGCGATTGTCAAACACTAAACATCATCCACCAAAACCCCCACCGGGAAGCCTTGAACAGTGGGGAATCAGGTTGTGTGAGAGCCATGGAGACGGTGGAGGGGAGGAAGACGACCGGGGAGAAGTGATTATTGCATCAAGACTTTCATGGGATCAGTCTTATAAAACTAACAGTTTGATTTTTAGAAGGAAATGAAAAGGAAAAAACTGATGTTGCAGAAAATAATGCATCACGTTCTTCAGGAGAATCCATCTGGAAAACTTAAAAAGAAGTCATCGGCTTTAATTCTGTGCTAAATGATGGATAATGGTGAAAAGTACCAGGAGTCGAAGGTACATTTAGTAAAACGTTTAGTATAATGTTTCACATCTTGAGGTTGTTACTCGTTTCCTGTCAGCTTGATCTTAAAATGACCGTGGTGAGTGAAAAATAATAAAATATGGCTGATTGTGCACAAACAGCAGCAAAGTCTGTGTTGCCCTTTACACTGAGTAAAATACGCCGGTATCAACAAAACACAAAGTTTAAATGTCTGGAGTAAACAGCCACGTTGTTTTGAAACAGGACTTTCATAAGAAAAGAGGTGCGTCTCCTGAGAATCACACTCAGGCCAAAATATCAACAAGCTCCTAAAAATAGAACCGTTTAAATTTGTTATTGTGGTGAAGCTTTGACCACGAAACTCTCAATAACACAATGGTGTTTATGAAATAAAGTATTCATCATACCACGTTTTCAAGGTTCGAACAATAAAACTTCAACTCTTGTTGAGGATTTACACGATTTAAAAACCAAAAATCCAGAGGGTTGTTCTGAAACTGCTTTCTAGGAAGTATACATATATATATATATATATATATATATATATATATAAAATCTAACAGTGACACACTGAACTGTCTGTTATAGAGTTTGTGGTGATTAAAGCCGACTGGTCTGTGGATGTGGTGATTTGTTTCTCAGTTATTTCACCCGATCGATTCGCTCGTCTTCCCCGCTGTGACCCTTCGTCTGAAGGCCGGCAGATTCACAGTGTCACAGAGAACAGGAGCTGCACGGGGGTGGGAGGGGGCTCAACGTTTCCGACAGCTGCACCGGAGCGTCGTCACTGCCTCCGAACCGCGGCCGGGGGGTTAAAATATCTGACTGTTTCTATGGCGTTTCTCTTTTCTTCTCTTCTGGCGACGGTTCAATTGATTGGACTGTTTTAGCCGATTGTTTGAAACTTCCATCAAAATATCAATGTTTGACCAAAACAGCTCAGCGCCAACGTACGAATTGTGATTGTTCCTGTTTGAATTACTTCAATCGGCACATTCAGCTCCCTGACCGTGACGGTACAGACTGGATTTCAGTGTGACGGTCACAACGTGGCGGAATCAGACGTGTGAAGGTAAAGTCATAACAAGGTGTTAACCCAGAACTAAATAAAGGAAAGGGCAAACGTATCCAGACTCAGCTGCTGTTTCCATTATAACAAATAATAAACTGACATAATGCACCTGGTGGACGGAGCTGCTGGCATTAATTGAAGTGAGGTATTATGAAGGTGGCATTTAAAGCACTTCTACTTCAGCTGATAAAAACTGACATAACCTTCAATGTGTGGCCTGACTTTCACATTCATTAAACATAATAATGCAAAGGAGGGAAAACATGGACCGATAATTATTACCTCTGCAAAGGAGGTTGTGTTTTTGACTCGTCTATTTGTTTGTCGCTGGATAAAAAAAAATGCATTTCCATGAAAGCTGGTGGAAAGATGGGACATGTGGTCAAGAGAGGACCAGTTTCTATACAGGAATTATTTTTGCAAAAAACACACAGGGGCAAAATCATAACCTCCTTCGTGGTCTGTCGTTCCAAGAACCTAAAATCCAATCAGTTTGTTAACATTACATGACTTAGAATATTTACTTCTGTAAGTAGAATGTGTAATTATGTCAAACCAGTACATTTTAAGCTTTTTGGCCTGAAAAACTATTCAAATGATTCATCATTTAACTCGTGGCTCGTTGGTTATTCAACGGTTCGAACACAAACAGCCAAGAATTCAACTGCACCACTCCAACAAAATAACATCCACATCTGCAGATACGGTCGATAAGCACGGACCTTTGTGTTGGACACATACAAGCCAGTGTAGCTCAGGTCAAAGCCAAGTACTGCACTGAAAGGGCTGACATGGAGAGGTCAAAGGTCGACCACACTTTACTGGCCACAGTCAAGTGTGCCAGGTCAGCCTCCATCTCAGGACGGCTTTAGCACTATAATCTCTGGGTGGTAAATCCCGAGAGGGCTCAGGCTCTCACAGTAGGGGACGTTGTCATGAGATATTAAGTGGAACTGTGTATTTGTATCTGTGCATGTTGTGTTTGCACTCAAGCAATCTACAGCCCCAGGCAGGAGAAATGAGTACTTTTTAAAGTATTATCCTCCAGGACATCCGACTGTCAGGGATACGGCAGAGTGAGCAACATTAACTCTGATATTTAAATGAATCTTAGTGGTTTTATCCAGCATTGTGCAGAAAAATAAATACGCACAGGATTTATTTCTATGATGGATGTCCTACTGGATATTATCTCATGTGAGCACGTCATATAAGGCATGAGGACAGTATAGACCCAGAGGAGAGACGGCTGCCAAACAGGGAAACTTCGCTCCAATTTATATGAAGCAAGGGAAGTAATATTTACAGCTCAGCAAGAAATCTTTTTCGTTTTCTTCAGTTGAAGTCGAATCTGCTTTGCTTTTTCAAGAATTACAAAAAAAAAAACCTGTTCCATTCTGGACAGTCGGTTTGACAGAAGAACTATTTTCTAAAAATAAATAGACCAAGTGATTGTCTGCAGTAATAATCTAATATCTAAATAAATAATTCTTCATTAAAAATAATTTTTGGGGCCTCGAGGTTAGGTCTTTGTATTTGTTCTAAAATATAAAAATTCTCCAGCTTGTTTGTGAGCAGCCAATGTTATCTGAACATTTGAACTATCCACAGTAGCTACACTAAGCTAGGTTTTGTAAATGGCGTCCACCTCTGTGTTAGTAGTGATTATTAAATCCAGTATAATATTCTGTAATTGCAAGAGGTTAAAAAAAACAACTGACATTCGTCACTGATGACATTTTTCCTCTTAACAAAAGTCATCATGGATTTGACTAAAAATATCTTTCACTTGAACGTGCATCCGACTCGAGGAGATGAACTCTCTTTACGACCTTCTCAATGTACAACGCATACAATTTTTACAACTTAATTGAGATAGGATCACATTAAATTCCCCCATTGACTTTTAAAGGCCCCATTCCCCGGCAGATTATTGCCGTTGTTACAAACGGATGAGGAAACGAAGACAGGCGGTGAGAGGCTTGTATATTCAGAGGAGACTGATTAAGATCCCACAGCGAAGGCAACTCAATCTGATCTACTGCTGTGTAACACCCAGCTCTTATCAGGGAGAGCCACCACTGACTTTTATAGGTTAATACATGCAAGCGAGCTTGTGCCAAAGTGTGCAGACTAGTGCAAATTAAATGAACAAATAAACCAAAAGGAAAATAACCTTCTGCGTTTCTGTTGCCCAGGGTCAAATTAAGCAAACTACAGGCTGTGGTGCTCTTCTCTGTGACTGCTTCAGCACCAAGCCATTGAAATCAAATCGAAACACCGAAAGACTGTCGACACGTCTTTTTGTTTTTATCAAACATTTCTGCACCGAGGAGGAAATTGAACTTTTTCTGTCAGAAAACACAAAAATGTTCTTCGCAGCTGAGATCTGGCAGCGTGAGACAAACAACCTGGAGACTCCGCTGAGCGTCAGCTGCTGAAATGTCAGTTCAGTGAATTTCTGCTGTCTATGAACACACATACTGAGTTTTAGCCGACATCCACTCGTAGCCAACATGGGGGCAGGGGCCTTTTCTTAAGTCACGACGTTCCAAGTCTAACATAGTGATTAAGTCTCAGCTGCAGAGACGAGGCCTGTCAGTCCTGCAGTGCTGCTCTGAGACGCCCATCCACTTGCTCTTCGTGATCAAAGTTGTCTGACAAGATAAATATTGCGACAGCGTAATGACCACACAACTCGTAATTGGTTCTACTGACGTTAGAAGTATTTCTGACGTGTATAATGATTATAGAGGAGGTGAGCGTCAATGTAAAGGCCTGATGCTGTGTGTGTGTGTGTGTGAGATGGGCCTGAGGGAATCTTGCAGGAACTGGAGTCTATTATGCGACCACTGCTTAATCTGCATTCCTATTGTTTAATCAGCTCCCACACCGCGAAGTGGGCTTCTAATGAGGTGTTGACTCTTCCACATCATCCCATCACACAACACACAGAGGACACACACACGCTGGGGATCAGGAAGCAGGGAGGGGACGTGGCGCCCTCTCCGGCTCCTTGAGACGCTGATAGAGTTAATTAACTGTCTTAATTCTCTCCGTGGGTGTTTGGAAGACGTCAACATGTGACACCAGTCAAACACTGTGTGTGTTTTCCTGCTTAATGCGGCTGTGGCAGCATTTCAGCGTGGATCCAAACACACTCGGAAGCTCTTTGGGAACTGTCAATACAGCTTTCCGATTATATTAACCATCCGCGACACAAAAGGACGGAAAACGTTAAAGGAAGCTGGAATTAGACTGGAAATCACTTCTTGGTCCTCAGTGGTTTGGCAGCACTGAAACACTCACCTTCGTTAGGACACGGACTCTGAGACGAGACCAGTTTTTCTTTGCTCTCGTGCGCCGGTAGAGACGCTTTCACCAGATATAATTAATAACCATTTACGCACCCACGACCAGACGTTGTGGTACTTACTAGTATAGCACCTCGTTGGCCTCGTGTCGCTCATAACGAACCGTCTCACACATTATCCTGCAGGGACAGAGAGGAGAGGGAAAGTGATGGTCAGAAAACAACAGGAGGAAATCGAAAACCTTAATTAAATAAAAGGTTCATTAACATTATAACAAAACAGACCAAACAAAGAAAGGAACAGAATCCGAATGTAGCTCTGATGAAGACATGTCTCGCTCCAGTGAGTTTAAAATATTTTACTACAAAAATATACAACTGATGATTTTCTAAATTTCAGCCACCGTCAGTGACGCATACGAAGCTTGTTGCTGATAAACAACAATGGAAGTTGAGAGCAGATGTAAAAGGTTAAGTAGAAAGAAGTAGGTTGTACTACGGATGGAGAGAACAATGGTAACAACACATAAAGAACAAGAGCACGGTAGTGAGCTTATTGTGACTCATTCTATTATGTAGTGAGTCGACTGCTGAGTGGGAGGTGGTTTTTTCTATCTCTTCTACAATTGTGTGCCTTTATTCAAAATAAACCTGTTTTTAAGTTTAAGATTTAGATTCAATAAATAGAAAATACGACACCGTTATATCACCAAGCCTCTTTTTTACGTGGTCTATCTTTGTATATGCATTTAACAATCAAATAACAAATAATCAATTGACCATTAGACATTGATTGATTTGAATAATGAGATGAACAAGAGCTAAACATCTCGATTTAATTAGCGACACGCTTGCTAGTTGCGCTCGCGTCACCTGGAAGGCATCCAGACCAATTAAAGTCCGGCAGCTCCGCGGTGGCAGCTGATAGTTTAGTGCCGTGTTTAAGGGCAGCAGAGATTGTAAGTTATGTGTTGGGATTTCAACAATTAACCTGAGAGACACGAGGCTGCTCGTGCCAATGTAAAGGGATTAGACGACTTATTACGCAGACACTGTACATTAGTTTCCCGTCATCGTTCACGCTCAGACTCACTTTGTGCTCCCACAGCTCCTGTTAGTGAAATGTTGTTTTGTTTTTCTTAGTTTGAAATGTCTAACTTTGAGAGGGCCATTATTTTAAACTATATATATTAGACACAGTGTCTTCAGTTTTTTCCAGAGACGGGGACTCTCTGATATTTGGAATCAAACCCCTTTTCCTCCACATAAAGACTGAAACAATCCCCCATATCAGTCTTTCCCAGAGGAGACAAGAAAGCCTCAACATTACAGGCAGGCTACTACAATAAACAGAAGCTGATCAAAACAACAAAAAGGCTTCAAAAGTAGCTGGGGGCGGGAGTCGTGTTGTAGCCCCACTGCACGAGTACAGAAAAACAATCCTGCCGCTAAAAAGCAAGCTGCTGTGAAAGAGAACCACAGAAGAGCAACAACACATTCCTCCAGAAGAATGAACTATAACATAATCCCATGGTTAGTGTGATGTCTGGCTGGCTGGGAGTTTCTTTTTCCTTTTTTTCCCAAAGATAGGAAAAACCAAAACCACTCCGATAAAGTTGGCAGCAGTGGAGGTGGGTTGGTCTGTGGGACCACGGGGACATTCCTCAGGATCCAAACAGGGACGAGGAGGAGGAGGAGGTGGGGGGTTACTGCAGGGTGGGAGGCCTCCGAGGGGTCACGCAGAGGAATGTTCCAGCTTGCGGGTCATGTACTGCTACATTGTTCCCCTCGCCAGTATAATCCACATGTATGCACACAAGGCATGCTGGGAACAGACTTCTGACATGCACTGTTTGGATAGTTCACGCCAGACAGAAACGACTGGAAAGCTAACGTGGTAACAGGAGAGATGAAGGTAAAATAATATGAGGGGCAGGACAGGATGTTAACGTCTGAATGGTTACACAGGTTACACAAAAATAAACTTGTGTTTTCTTGTCATTTATATTTTGAACTACTTGGTCCCTTTCTCCCTGAATCAGCTTAAATATACTAAAACTTGCAAATACTCGAACATCATTTTTGTGGCTGCGGACAAATGCAGGTGACTGCAACTGAGGAGTTGTCACCGTGTTTTAATTTTGAATTTGTGTGATTGGGGATATCGAGCATTAAGTTAATTAAGTGCCGGGAATGTGTGGAGACACTCACCTCAGCTGGTGCTCTCGCAAGTTGGACAAGGCCTCCATTCCGTGGAGGTATGAGTAGACGATCTCCAGGTCCTGAGGAGGAAAAGCAAACGTGTGATCAGACACAGTGGGGATTATCTTAGAGTGGATGTGATCATTCATTGTTAAACTCAAATCAATGGGTGAATGCATCTGATATGCATGGTACAAATCTGAAACCAGAACCTGGTGAACTGTGGCATGATTTGTTTAATAAACCCTGCTCTTACAAAACCACATTTTGTGAAGTGTCACAATATATAATTAGAAATTGCAGCATTGAGGTTTCGCAGAGGTGCCGCAGGCCTACAACTCATATTCTACACATCTAAAGAGAATATTTTTGTTTGATACAGATCCCAGAAATAATCCTAGTTAAATTTACAAATCAACACTTTGAATAATTGCTCCTTCATTCAGCAGGGGACAGACTCTCACACCACAGAAAACATTTTAAATTTAGAAGCGACAGCGATGATTTGTTTCGACTAAACATTAGAATAAAAAGCACATTGCAGAGAGAAAAAACTAAAGGAACTATGTCGCACAACTATAAACTCCCCATTCAATGACTTCATCAAGTGACTCAGTGAGCCACTCTCAGATTGTTTGGCCAGAGTCCAAGTCAGAGGTGAAACAAAGTGGCCCTCTCCGAGAGCTGGCAGCCCGCACAGCTCCGCCACTGTCTGTTGGTACACACTGGGCCACTGAGTGTGGGTGCGAGTGTGTGTGTTGCAGTTCTGGTTGCAGCTACTGGGATCTCTTTGTCGGCGGCAACTGGAGGTAGACGTGGCGACAGCGGAGTGGAGGCACAACAGACTCTCTGTGGTGCACTCTGTCTACACAGAATGGCCACCTTGTCTTTGGGTTATGTTTCTGAGAGCAACAATTGTTCGTTTACTGAAAAGTTTGTGATTTGTTGACCAAAACCTCTGAATGAAACTTAGTTTGTGCTGGTTTGATTTGACAAAACGTGCAGATACAGTCTCAGTCTTACTGGTCCGTCTGTAACACGTTTAAACCGGTTTGAGGAATCGGAAACGCGCAGAGAACAATCATATTTATGGTTGAACAAGTGCAAAACATCTCTGATATGACTCATGGCCTTGGAGCCGGTGAATAATCCATCACACAAAGAAAACACATGTCAAAACCAAAGGTTCTCTTACGTGCCATGAAATAAAAAACCCAAAACAAAAGGTGGGAAAAAATTAACCATCACTCCCTGTAAGCAGAAACATGTGAAGTCCAAACAGACTTTGAATTAATATCAAACTATGTTATGAAGAGCCGGCCCCTTGAAGTCTGTCTAAACCCACATCATTACTATTGTTTTATTTGGGTTGGGCCTTTAATAAATAGACTTAGAAAGGAAACTGTATTGTCCTGGGGGCTGCCCGGCCCTGTTACATCACACAGCACGATCCTCACTAACCACATCCTCATGCTCAGAGCGTCTTTGGTCAGAGAAACACTGGGAACAGAAGCATTTAACTGAGGCGATGTTCTAACATCTACTGCAGCCTACTGGACAACCAAGAAACTGCAGCCTTGACTCAGAGAGACTTCAGCTGCAAATTTAAATACTCGAGTAATTCATGGAGGATTGAAAACGAGTACTTACTTTAACTTTTTAACATTGAGAATCATTTTAAACACATTGAGAGCTTTTATCAATATCAACAAAAGTCTAATTCCAATGTTGCAGAAAATTCACCTCAGGAATAAAAACAGGTGATTTCTACAAGATGTTTTTTTTTTTAATCACGTAGTGTTGGAAAGAACGTTGCTCTGATGTTACAAACCTGACCTTTGACCTCTAACGAGAAACATTACACCTCTGTGACCGACTTCAGCGTCGTCAGTAGGAAATGGAAATTCAACACATGAATGCATCTACCTTCAGGAAGAAGAAACAGACACACACAAAGAGTTTCCACATACTACTGAAAAGTCAAACTCCGCTACGTCTCTACAATATGAATGTGCACAAATGATGCACAGTGGAACTTGGATCCTGTGTTGTGTTCTTTATCTGCTGTACGTGCTGACACCTTCTCTGAGGTGGCCCGGTGGTCAAACACACAAACCAACCATGTAACTGCAGCGTCTTATGTAACCGTGCTCACAAAGGTCATTGGCCTGAACCTTTCATCACCTCGTTCTTTCCTCTTTCTTTCTTCCCTCATTGCTGCTCAGCACAAACATGAGGCAACAAACCGTTTTCATAATCCAAAGCTTTTCATCCAGACCCAGATATTAACTTTTTAATGAATGTGATCTGGGATCTAGTCACAGAATTCAAACAAGAGAGAACAGAACAAATGTCACTGTGGGAACCTTTGTCAGACACAGACATAAAGCTGTTGACTGTGCAAAAGGAAGAACTTTGACTTTAACCTTTGTAGCAGTGAGTGTTAAATAACCCAGACACAAAGGCAACACTAGGTGGCAGTGTTGCAGGTTTAACCCCCCCCCCCATGCCACAGTGACATCAGGGTGAATAAAACAGCGCCATTCAAATGCAGCCTCACAGGGAGAAATATGCAAAACCATCAATTGTGGCTTCAGTCTCAAATATTTCAGATTGACTCTATGGAAAGAATGTAAAGGACCCCATCGTTTCCACTCAGTGGGCCCTGCATTTTCCGGTCTAATTTTCTCCCTCTTTTTTTTTTTTCTTACTGGTCTTCTTTTAGATGGCACCAAACACAATCACCACAAAGTGCACGGAGAGAGGACGCATTAAAAGTTTTAAGACATAGAGATGAGAGCATTAAATCCGAGGCAGCCTCTGCATTTTTCATTTCGCTTCGTTTCAAACGATTTTACGTTAAAAATATAAAAACACCCTACTTGGATTTTTTCTAACAGATGATTCTTACGCTTCTTTTCCTCTCGGTGCTGAGATCAAAAGCTGCGGGCCTTTTATCTCTGCTTTCAACAGCACTTAGGTGTTTCGTGTTCGCTCTCATCTTGGTGTTTATTCCCATCTTTGGGAAGAAAAAGGGACAAACTCAGGAGGAGTGAGAGATCAGACCAACAGTGGTGGGTGTAGCTGAAACTGGGGCACGCTGATGAAGGCTGCATCTACAATTCTGCTCATTGTGTGTAGCTGGATACAAGACAAAGAAAAAAAACTGCTGGCTTTTGGACTTTTGGGAAGCAGCTCAAGCTTCTGAGCTCACACCAGTAACGCCTTCTAATCCCTGGCCCTTCCTTTTCAAAACGAATCCTTCCAGGAACACAGGTGACCCCAACGCTGGAGGAACAACACACCGAGAAAAATCCCCATTTCAAAGCTGGTTGTGCGAAACTTCTGGTGGCGTTCCTCGCATACCAGTTAAATCACAGCTCTTTTTTTTTTTTACTGTCAACTTCCCGGTAATTTCCTTGGTGCAACAGTAATGACATCACTTCACACCTTCGTTTGTGACACAGATAGTAACAATGCTGCCAGACGAGTGGAGGCATTTCCTGTCCAGAATAGAAATTAAACAATAGACACACACAGGCCGACCACGACTTCCTCCATTTTCTACCCCTTCTGTCAGGGCCACAGAGGGAGAGGGTGCAGCGTCGGGCCTGTTGCCAGCCTGCTGAGTGGCAAACCGTTGAGTGGGCAAACAGAGGTCAAGGAAGTTGTGTAGTTGTTCCCACATTGTGTTCATGAAGACAGAGGAGACAACACAAATACAAGTTTGCATGAACCAACTTGAAAAGACCAGTTTAGAGACTGAAAATGAATAAAACCTGCAGGTTTTTAACATTAATGGTGAAACAGGGAATCGGAATATGTTTTTAATTAATATACTATACAAACTGTGCATGTTTTTTTCTTAAATATTAATTGTTTAACCTATAATGTAAAAAAAGTAAAAAGGTGATTAATATGGCATTCAGTAATTTCTTGAGTTCGCTTAATCTGTTGGTCAAACTGTGTAAAATTACTCAAGCAACAAATCAACAAAGAAATGATGACATTTCCTCTGAAAAAATTCTGACATGGTTTGCAAATCAGAATAACATTTTGCTTTATCTTAACATATGACTGCAAATGTGTCTTTTCATTATTTTCTTGAATAATCAATTAATTTCCAAGAAAATGTCAGAATAGCAGAAAAAAAATGATCTAAGCTGAAGCAGTTGGGTTGAACTTAGTTGTTTTGTCAGAGAAATAGTCCAAAACACAAAGATATTCAATTTACTATCAAATGAATGTGGTGAAAATTATCAAAGCCTCCGGGATTAGAGAATGTGAAGTATTTTTGTTGATTAATTTCTCAGAATAATGAAACATTTTGTCAATTTGCTTGTTTTAATTAATGTTACAGCCCCGGGTCGTCCTGAGCTCATGCTTGAAAGCACCTTAGCTTTTCTTATCTCTTGAAACGACAGCGTCTGCTCGTCTGATAGGAAGCTTCTCTTTTCACTGTGGCACAAATGGTCAATCCATTTATTCATTCAGCGGCGGCTGAGTTCAGATAGCGGACCTCCGCATGCGTCTATCAGCCGCTGTCAGACGCACATCAAACACAAGGGGACGGCAACCTTTCTATAACAATGGGACACTGTGGGGGACGTACACAAAAGGTAGGGTCGGGAGGTGAGGGACATTTCTGACGACCCTCACAGCCTCCTCGGTGTCTGATGGATGCTCACACAGCAGATTTGCTACTGAGGCTTGGGCTGAAGATAAAGTGGCATTGACATCACTGTCTAACGCCTAAAATAAGACACAAATCATTGAAAATGTCAAATAGGACAGGAACGAGCTACAGCGCCACGACTTTGGAGAAGTGAATCAAAGACACGAGAGACAGAAGCAGCAAATCGGAGGTGATAATGTTTTATATTGGATAAAGTGCCATAAGACCAGACACATGATGTTTCACTGAGGAAACTGATGATCGTATCTTTATATGTAAATGTTAACATCTCCAGACGTCTGCCTCTAAACATGCAAACCATCTTCCATTCTAAACTGCTGAGGAAATAATCTAATGTGACGCTGAGCTGCAAAACACCTGAAAACTCATTTATCAGTTATCTCTCCGTCTCGTCGTCCCTTGAGAATATCACAATGTTTTGAGTTTATGAGGCACGTTGTGTTTTAGTGGTGAAAGAGCAGGAATATTCTGGTGCTCTCTGTGGCCCTCACAGTTTCATAATGCATTTCATGGTGTCATTTGTGGTGCTGGAGTAAATACTTGAGGTTTAACCCTGTAGAGCTGCATGTTTATGTAAGTTACAACGAGTGTGACTCTTTCTCCGTAAGAGGAAGTTGTACTTTTTTCCTCCTCAGCAACAGGAACAAAGTCTTCTTCATTCTAATTGAAGGCTTTATTGTTCCTATTTCACAATGATGCTCTTTGATTTCTTTCTCACACATTTGATTTAGTTTTGGTTTTGGTTCTAGCCAGTTTGCTTGTTTGTGTCAATACAGTCGTGACTTTTTGTTAGTCCTGCTTATGCAAATACAGAATAATTGTTGTATGGTTGCAGCTAATCGTTATTTAAAATGTTTTGGGGGGTTAACAGCTTAGGAAATGTCAGAAAATGAAATATGCAAACCACACTTGGTTTAGAGTGCAAGGGGACATCTTTTTTTTTGTCTTGTATTGAGAGTATCAGAGTAAAAGATTTTAAATTTACAATTATACGAAACGAGGTAAAGTATCAGATCTGTGACGATTCTCCAAATCCACGGTTCGGTTCGGACCTCAGAACTGAAACCTGTGGGCGTCTGGAACGCAATTTCGGTTTCGTTACAGAATCGTTTTCCCGGATTAAAAGATTCAACAGTTAATTATTTATTTGTTGTCATGAGGCGGTAATCAAAACCAGGGTTTTACAGAACAATGCATTCAATAACTTAATATGCTCAATATCAAAATCTCTCTTATGTTTAACCACCAGAGAGTTTTTCTACCAACTGTAGCTGAAGCTATTCTTTTCAAGTCAAATGAGAGAGAGAGGGCCAGAGAAAGGCAGAGTGAGAGAGAGAAACCACGGCGTCCGCCCACTGCGAGGCATATGTGCTTCTGTCAGCACCGCCGGTGAACTTGTAAAGAACTTGTCCACATGGGTTTTCACGGAGCAACATCTCGCTGGCAAATTGTGAAATCTAGCAAATTCCTCTCATTCCTTCTGTCCGCTGTGTTAGTCAGAGGAGCAGGCCTGGACAGAATTCAAATGTTGAGCAAGGTTGGAGAATTCTGGGGTTCTCAAGTGGGTGAGACAGAGATATAACCTTTGGGCTGTGACCTGAGCCCAACACTAACCCACAACCATCTTAAGTTACCTTTACATTAGAGGCTGTTTGAATGGATAACCCTCCTCACTGGCTCAGATTTTACAACTCAACTAGTTGGATTCCCAAACTGAGAACACCACAGAGACACCCTTTACACCCCAACAGCACTTTGAGCTACAGAACATGACACAGACACACACTCTGTCATCAGCTACATCTTGGATCCTTCAGAGTTTGAGAACTTTCCTTTGTAACGAGATACAGACAAGACGACGAGACAGGAAAGAGCTGACAAAGTGCACAAAACTTCAGAACAAAACTTGACTCGCTAATTCAACAACAAAAAAAAAAAATCACATTCAAACTGGAAAGTTGTGCTGTCGCAGTTTCTCGTTTGCAAGAGGCTGCATCTTTCTACCAGTGGGCTCATTACGCCACCCAGGTCTAAGATGCTTACGACCTTGATCCCTGGCAGTCAAAGAAGCAATGGCCGTTCTAATCACGGCACTTTGCGCTGGGAGGATTTGTTGTCGTTCTGTTTCAGAAAATAGCTGCAAAAAGCACAAATTAATCCCCCCGCGACCTGGGGGTGAGGACGACCTAGTTTTACAACAATTGCTCGCTTGTCACCGCGGGGTGAGCTTGTCACTCCGTACCTTCACCCTCTGAACTTCAGTGTGGCTGATTCAAGGTTGGAAATATACAACTGGGGACGCAAAGCCTCTTGTTAGTTTGACATAAATGTGAATATAATGGATATTTAACTCATAATAATAACACCAAAGATGTCTTTCTATTTAAAAAAAATAGTCTCCTGTCATGCGGAAACGTATTTATTCACCATTTCCTTCATTCATTCAACAGTTTGGTGCAGCCCACACACCACGTCACCATACACAGCATGCTTTTGAAGTTGTGACCTTTTTCCAGGTTTGCCTTTCTGTGCCAACGACCCCTCATTCAGAGATGGGCTGGTATTCCTGGATCCTGTTACCGTGACAGCGGAGGGGCCATCTTGTGTGTCAGGCCGGGGAGAGGCTTGCATTCCTCAGATGACACTGGCTAGATAATGTCTCGGTGTCCACACCACCAACACACACACACACACACACACACTCAGAGACACACACGAGGCCTGTCTCAGTCCTGCCTCTAACCCCCCTACTGCTCACTAACCTATGGAAGGTGCTATATAGAATACCAAGTGGAGGGGACATCTGGGTCGAGTTTTGCATGTGAGGTTCTGCTGGGATGCTACCAGTCTTAAAATACACCCGGGCTGCAAGTAAATGCTATTTTTGATTTGATCTAAATAACATTTTATGAAACAAAAATTAATTCAGCTAAGAAAATGCAATGAAATGTGTTGACCAACTAATGAAACAACTAATTGTTTTAATTTTAAAAGATACTTACTGTTTTTCTTTTACCTATGAGATTTTATAAGTAAACCGGGCATTTTAAAAAGAGTGTTTGTACTATTATGACATTTTCTACACAATAATAAAATCTGTAATATATAATATAACTAGTTGTGGCCCGAATGTAGACGACAGCACATCAAAACATAGTCTTACTGGGATCATTAGTTAAATTGTAAAATGCCAGTGAAAAAAAGCACAAAGTTGGCCTCTATGCATTTTTGAAATTCTTCACTCTTGACATTAACACGGCATTGCATGACATGAAATGTCACACTCATCGACGACTGGCTGCCTAATAAAAAGCATATGTCGCCGTCAGAGGCTGAATAACTATTTAAAGCCAGTGTTGGAGCGTAATGAGGGAGACGGAGCTGCTGTGCGAGGAGATAAACAGCCTGAAGCGGGCGTAACGAGGTAAACAGACCACTGGGAGTCAGACAGCCAGTGTTGGAGGTTGGAAAGGTCATGTTGCCTACGATGCAGTATCTGCTAATGGCAATATATTGCATTATATCGTCCGTTCAGCACAAATGCCGCAGCATGTCTGTGTCAGTGTGCCAAGTGGGACTGAGGAGGACCGCCCCCCTGAAGCAGCCAAAACAGCAGCGATGGCAGTTCATCCCAAAATGTGCACGTTCATCACACACCTCGGGGGCAGCGGTACGACGCTCCAGTGTGTGCTGCTGCATGCACGGTCCATCTCTGTGTTAATAAGTGTGGGTGCATGTGTGTATTCCCTTGCCTTTGTTTGTACATTCCCCCGTGTTAACAGGGTGGCCAGCAGCTGTCCTTGAATCTCTATTGACAGAGAGTGTGAGATCTGCTGGGTATTTTTATCCATTAGCCTGTGTGAGAGAGCAGGTGGAGGCTTTGGTGGCAACAACAAGGTCACACGGTGACGAGCGACGCTACGCTGCTATCCGTGGCTGTTTTGGCCAAATGTCGAGGTCGAAAGACGCAGCATGTGACTACAACAAAGGGAGTCACTCACAGTCGAGTTCATTACTAAAACACTGCACTCGTTGCCTCAGGAGAAGAAAAAACTGTTCGGGGGAACAAATCCTCCCAGAGAACTCAAAAAATAAACATTTCTAGAGAAGTGCTTCTGCATGCAAACCATGTGCCACCTGAATGAAGCTGGCACATACTACACAAAGCTAATTAACAGTACTCTTAACATTAAGCGCTTGGTGTTAACTCAACGGGTTAAGCTAGCAGAGCACATGGCCCGTTCCTTCCTCCCGTCCCACTCCGATGCTGAATTAAGCAGCAGACAGACAATTACACTTCTACTTGCCACCTGTTCAGACATGCTTAGGAAGAAAATAGACATCCTCTTTGTCCACGGGACGCCGTTCAACGCATCACGCCACCCTCCACTTTCACTTGATGGAACTTAATGAATAAATTACAGCTGTGAATGATGGTCGGTGGCTGAAGTGTCTGAAGGAGTTGGACAACTTTGCAGTTGAAGACACAATTTAAAAGCACCCGGGAGCTGCTGTTTGTTTCCCACCGTGGTCGAGGCAGCTGGTGGACATGGCGACTGGCTGGAACAGGAATCACGGAGGCATGTGAATGAGCTTAACAGCACCTACTTGAGCTGCCTGCCAGCGAAAAACCCTCAAGAACGAAAATGCCCTGCATCTCTTGAGGCATGCAAATTAGGTGCGTGCTGGTAGTAGTACGTCCACTAAAAGACAAAACATGTGCTCGTTTCATAGAAAGCCAACAATTTGTCTTGTAAAAATGTCAAAATAAAAGTTAAGGGTTCACTGACCTCCCCGGCCCATCTGCTTTGATCAGGGCTGTAACCATCTGACACAGATGTTGGGTTGGACGTGAGTTCAAATGTCCCGGCATGACAAAAGGGAAATGTGCAGCCAAAGCTCGTGACCTCTTCTGAGGATAAAACTTGTGTTTTTACAGAGAATCGGCTCCAGTATCATTGCAGTATGTCAAAATATATCTCAAGCTGCTTTCAGACAGACCCAGGTATTTTCCTGAAATATTCCAGAGTCTGCGAGAACTCAAACATCTGGGTCAGTTGTTGCAGACGTTTTCCCGCCAGGTTCCGAGTAAATGTCTAGAAAATTTACAGCGCACGAGGGGGCATGTTGACGATGACCCCAATATGCAACAAATGTGGAACTGGAAGAAAAGAATAAAAGTAGAGTTGATATGCCCGTACAAGATTGGTTCCAGACATTTTCACATTTTAACAGTCCAGAAAAATGTGTTTAGAGCAGTTGAGAGCAATTTAATGCTGCAGCTCACCATCCCACTCTGAAGGCTGCATAACAGCGAACCAGCACAAGCTAAAAACAAAAACAACCTTCAGGGAAAGATTGCAGGATGTTTCATGATGATGTTGTTATAACTACTTTTAGCAAAACACCAATTAAACCAGAATCAGCAAACAGGAAAGCTAGTGTTGCTGACACAGCTGTATGATCCTTCTGAATCACAGTGGAGTCTGAAAGAAATTCACAATAATGAACAAACCGTCCAATTGTGACTAACCTGTCACTTACAAAACACATATTTTGTCACTGATAATATTAAAAAACACCAACATGTCTCATTAAAAGCTCTGTTTTTCCAGAACAGGAGGAATAAAAGATATCACAAATTAAAAGTGAAGAGCTGCTCTATGATTAAGAAAATCATTTAGGAGGAAAATGTGGAGGTAGCTTCTTGTCAGCATTAAAGAGGAGCTGCATTGCTCACACTACAAGCCAAGTATACCTTTTATTAATTTACTAACCAACACCAGTGTGATTTATAGAAAGAACTGCACAAAGAGAGGAGGGGCAGTTGAGCTGATTATTAATTCAGAATCTGCAGTGAGCACTGGGAGGACACTATACTGCACTGTTGTCCTTGAGGGTAAGAACGAGATAAGCTGACCTATGAGTAAGAATTAACTTCCCTGCATCAGGCTGGTTCTGGTTCACTATTACCCACATGGAATTATTCAAGTCACACTGATACAGGATCTCGCAGCTCTGTCTAATTAGCACTGAATGTTATTTTCTGACTCAGTCGCACCTCCATGAAACCAGGGTATTGTCACACAGGGCAAGAAGTCAAAGCTATCAACAGCAACACATATAGACACACGCTTAAAACACAGCGTGAACGACCTCGTTTCCAGTCGAATATAAATGTCGGTTGATTTGTGGGATCCACCTCTAGGAAATCCTGAAATGAAAAGTTCAGAACGAGTTTCTTTTCTTCATATTTCAATCCCTGTGTCACAAAACATGGTGTCGTCATGTTAGAGCCCGTTAAAGCAACTTAACTTAACTTCCTCCCTCCGGAGGGTTTAACATTTTCTACATTTGACTCCATCGCAGTGTTTGTTATTTTTACTCCACTCGGTCTGACCACAAGTCCAGATTTCACACTGAACCCAGGACAGTCTTTGTCACCGGTGTTTACTCAACATGAGCAAACAACAACATCCCATCTCCAGCCTCTTGACACAGTCTGTGACCGTAGTGTTGCACCGTGACCGCTGCTCTCACCACAGCCTCATTCTGACTCAACCAAGCTCGGCACACACACATGTGGTTGTGCTTACTGTGGGTCTAATTAATCATATCAGTAAATCCTGTGTTGAGATTTCAGTTAAGGATGTGAAACAATGCAGATCCAACAGAGAAACGTGACTGTGAAAGCTACAACTCTGATCATTTCATAATTACAAAAGTCCTTTTTTCAAAGTGAAACGCCAAACATCTGATCCTCATACATTAACATTTGTTGTTTTTCTTTGTCACTGCATTTAAGTCAAATAAATATGCAGCCCAAACCATAACAATGGCTCAATGTGGACTCAACGGTGGACTCCGACCAATACCGGACACAAAGGGATCTCTCAGCTCCGTCACTGAACCTCATCATAGCAGGTCTGTGCCCGGGAACAAAGCCAACTGTCCGGCCAAATGAAACCCGCTCCATCTCGCTCAAACAAAGGCCTCAAAGAGGAGCCGCGCAATCATCACAAAGTTACGCAACATCATATAAAGATCAATTCATGGGAGCTCAAAGCGAACAGCAAGGAGAGATGGGGCATGGGGGATAAAATGGGATGGGGATGTGCTTTAATCTTTCCAGGGCAAATGGCTTTCTCGGTGGCCTAAATGATCCAAAAACACCCAGTTCCAGCCTCCCCCTCCTTCCCTCTGTCCAATTAACTTGACACAAATAGAAGCCAAAGGCAGGAGGAGAGTTACTAATGAATTCCCCCAGAGTTCAACAATGGGAGAAAAATAACACAATTCCCCACCAGCCTGGGTTCAATACTTTGCTGTGACTGTACCCATTTGGTCTATTTTCTAAAACCTGGAGCCATTAATCCAAAATCTTCTCCCTGCTGCTGCATTCGAAATAGTTATGGAATTCAATAATCAATCTTTTAAATCTCTGCGGCTCTCTGCTATGGCCGTCTGCATGAAGTAATTCCAGCATTACAATGCTCCTCTAGCTGCTGGTTGCTAGGGAACAACCCGGAGAAACTCTTTCACCGCAAGGACTACTTTCAAACCAGCCAGATTTCTCTTTTCTGGGGCCCTGAAGGCGACAAACACACCCTGGTCACCAGGGGGTGATTATAGTTTGTTGTTTCTTTGTGAGAAATCTAAAATCTTACATACTGTTGTTACGGAGCATGTGTTTTGCAGATGATGTTGCAGCACAGAGAAAAAAGGTTTGCGTCATCGTATCACTTTAAAACAAGAGACACAAACAATTTATAATTTGATAACCTTGAATTGAGTTGAAAGGATGAAAGTTATCCAAACACTTCCAACACCAACTTTTTACGAACCATTATTTGAAAATCACCTTGTCATACTAACATCGTACAAGTACATGGAAGCGCCACTTAAATACTGAAACTTGGCTCAAAACAAAATCAACCAAAACCCATAGAAGACATTTTAAAAACGTGCATGCAGGATACTAAATACTTAAATAAATGTGACTTACTGTCTTCAATCGGTTGCACTAAATTCCTAAATTAATTTTGAATGCAACCTTGGCAGTGCCAGTGGTCTCATGTTTGGAGACTTTCCAGAGGGTCTCTGGGCTGTAGGACTAGAACAGCGTGTTCCCTCTGGGCTGGGAGCAAGCCAGCAGCGTTGCCCTTTGTTAGAAGCTAGACAACAGTGTCATCTATGCCCTTTCATGGTTTGCCATCACAATGGAGCGGGGTCTAGCGCCTGCCTGCGTAAGGTGTGACTCCTCACCTTTTTATCTCCCAAGGCTGTGAATGTGGCACTGTAAATCTTCAACGCAGAGGAGACAATGGCAACAGCGTTACTAAGGTCAGGGGGGTAAATAAAGCTCAAAACACTCATGTGAGCTGATGAAGTATCTGGTCAGCTGCCAGTAAAAAGACAGAGTGGTGCTGTGACAGCCACTTATCCCTGTAAGGCCAACTACCAACTATCTACAAGATGACCCAGACTTCCACGGCCCCTTCCTTGAGCCCTGCTTAGGATTCAAGGTACGCTGCTCTCGATTACAGTACTTCTCTGCACCACATCGTCACACCCAGCTCGCCTATAGTCTTGAATGGAAGCTTCCTGTTTACAGAGTTGCGTTATGATCCCACCCAGGGCCTTTCACTTCACTCAAACTAAAATAGGCCTGAGCTCTGGGTGGACGGGGATTTCAGGCTATATCCTGAGGATGTTTTACAAAAGAAACATGGCCAACCATTGTGGTCTTTTAGGATTTCAGTCACAAGTTAATGTTTTCCCTTTCCTTAGCATCACTTAAACTAATAAAAAATCACTGAACAGAATACTTCACACGTTTTCACATTTACTACAGATCTCATCTTCTGTTTGTTCATCGTTTTCACATATTACTGCATGTACGGTGATTTTGAATTCTTCAGATAGAGAAACAGTTTGAAGCCATTTAGTTTTTTCTACATCATCACACATTGATATGTATAGTTTCATTATTTACACTGTCAATGCTCCACTTTATGTCGTTAGTCAGCTCAGTTAGAATTACGCGGTACTTTTCTTGGTTTTTCTTATCTTCCACCTTACTGTTCAATAAAATTAAGCTCGGTGTTCTGCAACTTATGTGGCAATGAGCTATAAATACAAGCCATTGTTTGAGTCTACTTGGCATGTTCACAAATGCAGTTGGTGCGGTAAGGCTACAAAAAAAAAAAAAAAAAAAAAGCTATTCCCAGAGTAGCGACAATGTAATTGGTGTGATTTAAAGTGTTTTTGACAAGCAGAAGCTGGTTGTAACAGGGAGTCATTGTGTTGGGTCCGCACCTCACTTGCTGGCAGATTCAAAGTGCATATAGGGAAGCATGCCTGAATGGACGGCATCCTTCCTTCCATCCAATTACAATCAAATACAGCCTTCATTTAACGCAGCAATAACACAACCTCAGGCAGTCGGACCTGTGCAGGCAGAGAGAGCAGCTTCAGTAACGCATGAGAATGTTGTCCCAGTGTGAGTCACATACTTCACATCATCCTTGCTCAACAATAGAGCCTTATTTATACTCTTGATATGGTCAGGCCGTAATCACAGACATCTTTCCAGACTGCATGTATTAAACCAATCATTCACAGAGCTTAATAACTGTTGATGTATGTTTGGACAAGAGGTTTCACAGTAAATACTTGCAGAGCCACAAGCAGTCTGTCACTCTGACCGACGCCTTAAGCCTCCTTTGTTACTGTGATTGATGGGTGCCCATTCTGTCGTCTTGTACAGTTCAGACCAAAGCCGCTTTGCTCAACACTACCGACCGCAGAGTGTTGTGTGCAGCCTTTTTCCTGTGAATCTCTGCTTACAACCAGAACAGAGGAACTGCAACCAAATTACAAAATAAGCAAATGCTGCTTTATGAGGGTCGTACAAGCGTTAACCTTCTCTGCTAATTTGGCGTTATGTAAGCCTATTTTTGATACTCGCCCTTTGCCGCATGACACATGAAGGGGATCTGTACGCTAGTAATGGCGAGAGTGATTAATGAAAAGGGTTTGGTCTCAGCAGGAGTGGTTTAAAGTGCAAAGAAAATATAGAGCCATATGGGAAAAATGCCTGGCAGTGGACGGCTGTTTGAGGTCAGCCGAGGCAACTGTCAATTAGCCCGGTCAAGGTCTGAGGTGCAGATGAGCTCGTTTCAGAAATAATGCTTGGATGTAACTGACGCTGCACCATTAAGAGAACAAATCGTTGCTGTAAAGGTGCAAGAAAAGCAACCCACAACGTCAGCAGAGTAAAAGCAAAGTCATTTGTTGCATCACGGCAGTAAATGTGTTTCCACAAACTTGTTCCAGACGACAGATCCTATATAAAAAATAAAAAATAAAAATCTGGGCACATTCAAGCTCGCAGGTCCTGATGATCTCTCGACTGGCACCCAACGATCTGGAGCCATTGGAAAGAGAATGTGGTTAATTTCAGGAAAGCTAAAATAATGATCCCCTTCTGTCAAAAAGCAGGAGGCAGAGAGAAACTGTCAAACACTCCAGTGAGGATCAGTTTATGTTAAAACCTTGGTATTGAACGGACATTTTCCCTGATGGGCAACAGAGGAAACAGAGGGCCGGAGAGTTGGAAACGTGACCGACCACAGGTTAGACAAACCCTCAGGGACCAATTACAAAGATAAGGTTTCAACAAGACAGATATCTTACACCAATCCGCTCCACTGCACACAGGAAGTGGAACAACTGCAGTCCTAATCGCTGATTTCTAAATGGGGAAAACAATGTTGTGACGAGGCTTTTTCCCTCCTTTCCTCTTCCGTGTTCTGCATCAGCTCGTCCACTGCGCCTCGTATTCTTGCTGCTCGGACTCGAGCACTGCTTCCAGAGCAGTTTTCCCTTCTGACGACATCATCTATTAGCACAGCTGTTTTTGCTCATGCTAGCATAGTAATGAATCACTTCTTTTAGCTCACATGGCAAGTAATCACCTGCCGACCGACAGCGCAGCTGCTAATAAACCCCAGTTTGCATGAGACATGACAGGACACATTAGGATCGGACGCAAACACAGCAAATGTGTAATGACTCGACATTTGAGCTCAGGAGCTTTTTTCACAAGAATTTTAAAGATGCCTTCGGGTCAAAGAAGTCCTGGTTCAGTGATGAGACAAAAAAACAAGATAATTCTCTGGAATCTAATCTGCTTTCTTCACAGACACACTTTCACTTGACGCTGTTCCTGGTCCTCGTCTACGCTGCAGCATGCGTCTGTTAACACCAGAGGGGGAGGTGTTTGCTTCATTGTTTTTGGCTTTAAGAGTGGCTCTTGCCCAATGCTTGCAAGATGCAGAGGAAATTTCGACCCGGGGAGCTCCAGTGCCTCACCTGGTGAAGTGCATAATATTAAAGCTGAGTCTTTGCCGCAGTGGCTGAACTCTGGCCCTTCTGAGAGGCCTCCGGCTTCATGACGTCTCTTATCTCTCCCTCGACTTTCCTGTGTCTCCCTCCACTTATGCAATTAAAATAAGAAGGGAAAAAAATATCCGTCCGCAGTTGCAACACATGTGGCCTATCCTTTACTGGATCCATTGCCAAATTCCCCATCATAGTTATTTTACCTCACATTATTTAAGAGTAATTGCACATAATGAGGGGAAAATGATCTTGATAAGAGCATTATAATAAAAAAAAGAACATTTAAATCCTGAAGGGTCTATGACGAGCGTGGCTCTTTGGGCTGTCATGTTCTGCACTGCACCACAGTGTTAATGAAACTGGTTCTGGTTCCTACTTAAGCAAAGTACATTCTGCTAATGAAGCTGGCTATGCTTCCACAAATGACTGCTGCGATGCCAATAAGGTGCCAATGACTTGGGCTTTTTTTCTACGGTTGAAAAGTGACACTTGTGGTAGTGAACGGTTCTGTGCAATAAATCGAATTAAACAAGAAAATGTTTTACTGAGCGATCAGCCCTGTGCTAAGAAGCATGTCAGAGAAAATCTTTAAGTTCTACTGAGGCAATCTGAAATGTTACTGCATTAATTTCACCCTCTTTCCCTCTCAATTGTTAAGGACTGAGAAAATAAATCAGACTGAAACAGCTGTAAGTACATGTTGCCCGCCTCGCACATTAATCTCAAAATTAAAATCTCCAAGGACAACAGCATTATGAATTTTCAGCGCTGCCAACAATGTTGCCCTGGACTTGATCCTGTTCGTGCGATAGCAACCACATTTAAGTGCCATTGTTACAAACACTGTAAACAAGTATTAGCTGCATGGTGAACCCGCGGATTAAAGATCTCTAATCACGCAAATTAATCAGCTCTTCATCTGATCCACGTCACGTCTGAGCAGTTCACCAGGAGGGAGGATTATACAGCAGATTATACAGAGTGAGGCCAAAAAGCAAACTTGCTCAAAGACGTGCGTTACTTGTTTACATCCATGACGTCACAAGCATTTGCATAAAGTGCATATCTTAACCCATGAAGACTGTGCGTCTCTTGATGAGATATTTTATGTCAGCCAAGGATTTACACATTGCCTACTGAGCTTTAAAAAAAAGCAGCTATCGCTCTTTTCTGAAATGTAGGTGTCACTTTTTCCAAACGCTGGAATTTCCAAGCTGCCGTTTAGGAATGAAGCTTTTAATGACAGCCTCAGCAAGTAGCGTAACTCAATAGCGGTCATGTAAATATTGCACGTCAGGAATGGTTTATTCTTTAAGCTCTCCAAGCAGCCAAGTGGGTCTCGGACTAAGTTATGTAAAGACTGTGGTCGCTCAGTGGCATGATGTCTGCTGCCTTGCTGCTGTGAGCGCCAATGGAATTTCTGGAGCCTTGACTCGGGAGCTGTTTTTCTTCGCTTTAAAAATATCTCTGGGAATGTGAACACAGGGAACTGAAACATGCCTTTGACATCAGAATGTGTGTTATTCACATGCAACAAATGTACAGCGTGACCCTGAAGGCAAAGTCCCTGACGTATCTGAAGATAAAATGCGATTTACAATCAAATGCAGCATTATATCGATGGACCAAAGCAACAATCTGCACAGCCACAAGGTTTTGTTCTTTATTTAAAGTTTTGCATGGTGATAGAAAAAAGTAATGTGCAACCCCAAGCAACAAATATATGTCTGAGATCACCTGGAGTGAGAGAGTCAGAATAAAGATCAGAAATAAAAGTATAGAAGATAGCAGAAGAGCAGAGTTAGCATCTGAGAAGCCTCCATGAAGTGGTTAAAAAGTTTCACACTCTATTGTTGTAAAAAGAACAGTGATGTATTTCAGGATACTTTTGCAACTTCAGCAAAATGAATATGTATTTTTCACATACACCTCCTGAGGAAGAATCTACTTCAAACTCTGTTCAGACTCATTTTCTCGCCACTAAAATCTGAGTCAAGCTGCTGATTCTGTTTTTTTATCTGCTGCACAACAGATAAAAGTTGTGTCACAGTGGACCACAACACGACCTCGCAGCCTCGCATCACATCCTTGCAGATCTGTCTTCGAAGAACAATCAGGCAGGAAACTGAAATCGCTTTCAAATTCTGCTTCAATGAGACAAAATAGCAACGCCCGAACAAGCTGTGGGCAAACAAAGAAGTGAAAGATTCACACGTTATTACAGCTGGAACGCAATTATCATCCTCAACTAACATCAGACGTTCACGAGGAACGTCTCGAGATGCAATCTCACTTCAGGTTTCAACCTTTATCTATAAAAGATGATTGTATCCACCTACCTTCGTCGTAAGTAAACAAAAAAGTATAAGTGCAACCACAGAAGTAGATATGTTGATAACAAACGATGAGGAGCGTTAGCTTGGTTTTGTGCTTCACTCCTACTAAACGATGCTCTAAGGGGGTGAAAGCCGCACTTTGTTATCCTAACTTCAGTCTCAGTGGTGCATTCAAACACAAACTAGTCTGGATTGGTCTTTTCATTATTAGATTTTAGGGAGTAACAGGCGCACAGGACTGCACAAACATCCTGGTGTATTCCGGTAAGGAGCAAATCTGGAATGCAAATGCTTTCTGGCTCGTAGTCAAACATGATATCAGAAATTCATATGTTCAATTAAACTGTAAAAACCTGCTGTAAAAGTCATCTTCCTGCAGTGATGAGATCATTTATACGTTTAAGATCCGCTGCTGCTCCCTGTGCAGTCATCACGCTGAAGAGTCAATGCTTTTAATACAATAATCAATACCTTTTACGAGCCCGCTGTCCACCGGTCTGGACTTTTGTTATATTACCATCACAATATAATGAGAAAAAAAAAAAACTGATGTTAAAATAAAAGCACGGTTCAAACGAGCCAATCAGGAGCTGCACTGGTGCGTGGGCAACGCACGTCGGAGCATTTGTTTTTCTTTCCTTGAAATTATCCCCTGTATTTAAAGTGGGAGGAATACGTCACCGTGACCGCTGCCTGTGTGTGTGTGTGTGTGTGTGTGTGTGTGTGTGTGTGTGTGTGTGTGTGTGTGTGTAACCACTTGGGCCTGCACTCAGCCTCCACTCTCAACACAAGAATAACATGTGACATCATTTTACTTCTACCGGGGCTACAGCGCTGCAGAGTGCGAGCGAACTCCAAGGCAAGCGGCAGCAGAGAAAACTTACAGGATGAATCGGAGCTTTGCAGAATTAGAAAAACCCTCGTGCTGCCTGAGACAACTACACCATTACGGAGGCGGTAGAGGAAAAAAAAAAAAAGTCCAGGTTAACTTCTGGAGCCCAGATTCAGGAGTGGTTTTTAAATAGCTGCTCACATGCTTCTGACAGAAAATATGGAAACGGCTGCAGAACAACACCCAGAAAATAAAAACAGCTTTGGGGGAAAGGGGTTTCACTTTGAGACATTCTTCCTGCCACAGAGTTCAAACAGCATCCTGACGCTTTTCCTCTTCCTGACTGTACTGAGCAGGATGCTGAGAGACAAGGCAGCTTTGTGCTCATCAGTCTCTTTACGTGTAGCAACAGCTTCCTGCACAGGTCGATTATCGGCTATGCTTTACTTCGTTTGGGGCTGAACAAGTCTGCCTGCAATACAGCAATGTAACAGGATCTCTATGTGGTCTGTTCATGTGGTAATTTTAAACATAATGTGTTGCATAAATGTTGAGAATAGGCTGAAATCTTCAATTTAATTAAAATAGAGTACTACACAAAATTAAATTTGCATCACACACACACATCTATACAAATGCCCATGAGCATTTGCATGTTTAAAATAATATGGCTGAATGCATTAAGAGCTCTGCACCACTTAGATGCTGTAATTATTTTTGTTCTAGTATAAACTGAGAGTCTTGGCTAATATCCTGCTCCGTTTTTAAAGGATTAAACTAAATGTCATGCTTCAATAAATATTTTAAAAAAAGGAGCAGCCTTTGTCCGTTATATAACAGACAAATAACAGGGCACAGGAATGGTATGTTCATGTTGGCATGCCAGCTCTTTTTTTTTTTTTTTTTTTAACGCGTCTGCTTTGTACATAGCACACGTTCAATGCTCATCCTAAAAACATTACAACATTTTAGTTGTTTTAAATATTTCTCGAATTAGCAGAAGCTTCAAACTCCTTAAGATCTAGATACTAATCCTTATTTATTCATGACAAGTCTGCAGGGTTATAAATATCCTCTAAATTACGTACAGACACTGCAGCCCGGTGCTCATCTCCTCATTAGGTCCAGAATATGTGGAAACAATGTAAAGTAGGCAGCCTGTCCCGCGGCAGAGGGGGGGGCTGTTGTTTGTGGCCTCTGGCTTCGCCACCTGGCTCGAAGAGAGAAGAGACGTCTCTTTCTGCCAGGTGCATGTTGATTTCTATTCTTGTAAGACCACAGAAAGTGGTTTCACTCTTTCTTTCCTCGTGCCAGAGTCGGGTTTCGTGCTCTCGGTATAACACAGAGGGATGCTGCAGCACAGCGTGCAGTTCAAATCATCTGAGTCTGGTTCAGTTCAAATCCTCTGAGGCCCAAAATAATGACATTAAACGTTCAAGAACATAAACAAGTGATTCTCAATACACATATACACAGACACGACTGTTCTGAGCAGACCGAGGACCTGAGCATGCAACTGGTCAGCGTGGAATGTTCAACTTATCTTTCTACGCTGAAAAACAACATAAGTGCTTTCACTCGATGAGTAACAACCTATAGTTGGATCTCAGAGTTGTGCAGTGCAGGGTTTATACAAATGAAGACAGTTGGTGACCTCACAAACAAATGTGACTTTCATGTTTGACCACAAATCACAGCCAGACAGGATGTGCAATGGGCTTCCTGTCAAAATAAAATAATTTGCTGAGACTGAACAACTGTGATAACTGCAAGAGAAATAAACAGCAACAACGTTGTAGGAAAAATAAAACAGAAAATGGAATTGGTTATGGACGGATTCGTCAAAACAATAATGAAGAATGTTCATCCCAGGTATGAACTTTATAATGATGATGATCCATGACTGCATTAGTCCTTAAATATAACCCACACTAGTATCTATCTTCTGAAGCAGACTCACTGTCATCGTGTCATCTCCACATCTGACAATAACCCGTTGTGTCACGTTCTGCTGCAGTCAGTCTCAAATGAATAATAAGACGATAGAAGAGAAGCTCCTGTTAGATAAAAAAACACCATGACAAACCTTCTACAAAATTCAAAATGGAATTAAAAATGGTTGGTCTGCCATTTGGCAAAAATCATCACATAAACGTATGATCACCAATTCCAAACAGCCTCTGGGCTGAAGCTTCTGAGAACCACGTGTTAGAGAAACGCTCCAGTTTCATTTAAAGGGATGTTGTTTTATCACAAATACATAAAAAGGAAATTACTGATCAAACAGCCGTGTCACGTAATCTAAATTCTTATCGCAACTTCAGAAATATGCAGCTGCGCTCCCAAGAAGAGTTGTGTCATCCCTCTTCCTCGCCTCTCAGACCTCCTCCTCCTCCTCAGCCCGTTGTCAAATATCCAGTGGCCTCCCAGTAACTGTGCAGAAAGAAGCGGACTGACAAAGCCTGGTGCGAACACTATAGCTGTCAAGTGGCCGGTTATTTAACCTCCCATGTGACAATGGGGTGAGGCAGAGGGTCAAATCCCACTGTGGTCAGTTCCTGAGCGATAAAGACAGATCCTCTGACCGTTAGCTAATCCTGACAGAGAGGCCCTGCCAACACCATTAGGATAAACGGTGTCAGCCGCCACGTTCGCCGGACGCCTGGCGAGAGAACGCTGGGGAAGGTGCTGCTGTTAAAAAACACAGAGGAGAAGAGCGACCGGGGCTCACGTGAGATTCTGCACCATGAAGATTAATGTGAAGAAAAGACCTCTCCGTTATGATGGTTCATCTTCCGGACGTTCTGCAGAATGGCCACAGGCTTTTTTTCCCCGTGAAACAAAGGTGACTTTTTTTGTGATGCGACTTTTATAGACGTCTCAATCCTGTGATCATGTCACACGTTTCCCCGTGACGACATTATTCCCAAACGTGGAGGATTAGTCGTTGTTCAAACTGCCCCAGTTTTCTCATCACTTGTCAAAGACCTCACTGAATGAAATGTGTGTGCACTGACTCAGCACTGGGTCACGCTGCAAGTGTTGAAGGACCACAGTCATCAAACAAAGTGGAACATAATTCAATGCAAGCCTCATTTAATTTTCTCTCTGCAGACTTTGCTAAGACGCCGAAAGCCACGCTGACGAACTGTAAATTCTTTCAGGTGTTTGCAGGATGGAGCACGTTACATCAGAAGTACGGTCTCTTCCGCACCCACAGTGAAGAGCAGAGCTCTTTCTTTCTTGTTTCATATCATGAAAACTACTGGCAACTAGTTCCTCCTGAAAATACATCGTTCTGTGGGAAAATTAAAAACAAATCAGAATGACACTCAGCAGAGAAACCACTTCCCCTCAGGCCCAACAGACTCTTAAATTCAATCTGGCTGTAACAAATCCTACACACACTCATACCGAGGAGCTTTAAACGTGTCCCCCACCCCATTAAGATCCAATAGTGAAACCTTTGGTAAAGAAAGTGAAAAAAGATTCTTCGATCCGCAACAAAATGTAAATTATTCTTTTAGTTTCTGCTAATTAACTAATCAATAAACTGTCTTGATAAAAAATGATAAAGATCTTTTTTGTAAAATGTTCCCACAGTTCTTTCTCGAGTATGATGTTATTTTAGATTTTACTTTTAGACTGCAGGTCAGATGAAACAAACTGTTTGAAGACATCACATTTTTACCAAACACATTTCAGATTTTTTTCCATTTTGTGCCAAAAGAAAAGATAAATCATGAAACAATCCGTTGTTGAAGTCCCAGGACAGAACACTTCACTGCCTGCTCCTGTCTTACACGAACATTTCTTCTACGGATGTGAGCCAGAATCTATACCCCCCCCCATCTTTCTTCCCCCTTGACCGTGACGGCATCGGTCACCTGCAAATCATGGCTTGCACCAAGCCGCCGAGTCCTCGGACCTCATGCCGTGCAGTTAACAAGCCATCAATGACACAGATAATTGTTTCCTCAATGTCGGACAAAACGGGCAGATGGCGGTGCCACTAACTGCAGCCCACTGGTGTAAGTGGTGGTCTATTGATTGTCCATTGTGTGTTAAAGCCTCTGCTACAGTAAAAGCCAGCAGCGTCCCGGTGCAGCGGAGGCAGCACTCCGACGAATTAAAAAAAATAAAAATACAATCCCAGGAGACAAACTGGATTTATTAGGTGTATCACGTGAAGCAAAGCTGATCATATCTGAGGGCATATTGGTGCTCGGGTGCTTGTGGCTCAAGGACAATAACCACAGCCCACAGGATTTGCATGTTCAGAAGACATCCAGCTGGACTGGTGAGGTGGCACAGTGCAGAAACAATAATGATCTGCAGCAGCGAATAAAACTCGACTCGATCGATGGTAATTAAACACAAGAAAACTCTAAAAGACACAGTCTAATCCTTAGGTTCTGTTTGGCTCTGTCATGAACGGTTGTGGGTATAATTGTAAAAGCCAAATGAGACAAAGCTGGCCCGCAATTACGCTAATATCACGATACAGCCGATATATAACTAAACAATCATTTCCACAGATATGAATGGAGATGAACGTCTACATGTTCCATCATTTCAATGTCAAACCAAAAAAAACTCTCAAAAGTCCGATCTCTCTAAACGAATATCTTATTTTAGAATATACAAGATGTTGACTGTCCCTCGTACGCTTCAGGGTCTCCTGCACAACTTCAGTTACAGACCACCAGTAGACGTGAGCAGGTGTCAGGGACATAACTTCAGTTGTCCTCCTCAGTGTCATCGAGCGTTTTGGTCTCGTAACGGACGATGCGGGCCGAACTTGAGGGGATGCTGAGGCTACAGGTGAACCTGACCGGCTCCTGGCAGATCTCTGAAAACCACACAGCTGCTCAGTAGATCTCACATCATTAACCTCTTGTGTCTTTTCTCAAACTCAACACTGTCCCGTTTTAGAAACGAGTGAACATCGATGTTTGGTGCCAACATATCGATAATCGGCGATATGTTGCTGAATCGTGACTTTTTTGCAAGATTGCACCACAATTATTTGAATTTATATTTATCATTACTTTAGCTTTTATACCTCGTCAGGAAACCCCAGCTTCAGTATTCTTGTTATCTCTACTGTGCACTTGTGTGTGATCTGAACAAAGTGCATCTCCTGTGTCTGTCTGCTTTGTTAGGCTAGTATGAGCTACTGGCTAATTTCGGATTAGTCTCAGCCTCTAATGCAAACATCCCTGCAACTTTTCCACGTTTCTGCAGAATGCAAAAGTCCAGTCTCCTGCAAAAAACACACACACACACACACACACGTGTGCAGAGAGCAGGACACGGACCCACGGTCCGGGCTGGAGGTTAGAGTCCCACCGTGGCTGCAGCTCCTGTTATGTTAAGTGGCCTCGATGATCCGAGCTGATACGGGGGCTTAGCGGGATGTAGCCGAGCTGCTATCGGACTGTTGCACACACTCGGCTCACGTAGCAGCGGACGTTGCGGGCAAAGAAACACAGAAGTGACATTTTGATTTAAAAACAGCGAAACACATTGAGAAATCTCCCCTGACCTGTTGCGTCCTCTCGGCCGGATTCATCATCACAGCCTGGCGAAAGCTGTTATCCACATAAGACGCCATTGTTTTGGAAGACGTCGAGTGCGGGATCCTGAAAATGTCCTTATCCCGGGGAGGGGGAGCACGTTGGTACAGATCCAGGGATGCGGCTATGACCTGGAGGAGCTGCTGTCTCGGCTGCGTCGCCTTGTTCTCCGGATGCTAGCGGATGAGCTGGGAGTGTCCCCCGGAGCCAGGCCACGACTGGAGCCAGACAGCCGAGCCGAGCCGTCTCCTCTGGGGTGGTGGTGGTGGTGGGGGGGGTGGTGTCTGCTCTTTCCGCTGCCCCGAGCCGGAACCGGCAGCCAGAGACGAGTCCCCACCGAGGCTGGAAAACTACTTTGTCTTCTGATTCTTCTTTTTTTTATTTTTTATTTTTTAAAACACTCAAACCGCGACGGAGACAGTGTCCACCAACTGTTGTCTCAACGTGGAAAATGTCCCTTCATTCGAGCGGACGGTCTCCGGAGCTTGTCCCCTGTGTCTTCAGCATTCTGCGGGCGACGGAACGAAAGAACGCGTCGGAACGAAAAAAATAAACAAGAAGAAGAAGAAGAAGAACCACACGGGGAGGCGAGCTAACGGCTAACGGCTACAACCGACAAGCTGGCGTCCATGTTGAGAGGGCAGAGCCGGGAAGCAGTCACTGAGGAGCGGTCATGATCGAAGCGTTCTCCCTCTGCGGGGCTGGAAGTGAACACGGCTCCGCTCTGTTGTGCGCCACCATGGTGACTGACACCTCCCGGAGGTCAAGTCGGCCGCAGTTAAATGTGACACTTCCTGGAGTCCTTTTCAAAACAAAACGCTCCGGCGACCGCGACGTGTCTCAGTGGTGAAACACACAGACAATGGAGGACACGGTGCGTCGAGGCGGTGTCTGTGTCTGTGGCGTGCACAGGCAGGGCATGCTGCACATGGTCGTGCATGATGAATCACATCCCCTGATGGATTCGTCTCAGTTATTTCACATATCTCTGCAGGATAATATATATTGTATGCGCTGATTTTCAAGTTTTATTTGCAAGAAATAACAATAAGGTGGAAAGAGCTGACCAAAATAAATAAATAAATAAAACCTTACACCACTGACCACCCCTATACAAGCATTGCATTGCATGTTGCACATAACAATACATTTAGATTCAATTCTCCGCTATAATTAGGTTATTTCACATGTTTGTTCATGCTCGTGTCTCTGCAGGACATTATATAATTTACAGCTAGTTTCAAACCATGAAGATGAAATATTTAAGGTTACAGTCTTATTCATCATGTGCAAGTTAACAGTAGGTGCTGGAGGAGAAGAACCAGGTCAGCTCAGCAGTGCAATAATTCAATTACAATAAAAGCAAGGTAGAATGAGCTTATTATAAATAAACTAACACTGATAACCACCCCTGTATATATAAACCATTGCATATTGCACATAAGAATACATTTAGATTATCTGTACTGTAGTTATTTCACATAATCTTCTTATATCTCTACAGGACATTTTAAATTTCATGCAGATTAAATATTTGAGAATAAAGATAAAGCTTCAAAGCAAATAATTACAAAAAATTGTTGGATGGTTAGATAATAGATAATTTAACTATCCATTAAGAAAAGGTCAATTAAACCCTGTGGTGACTCAATGAGCTCTATCATCTTCTACATGCATCCTTTTCACGGTGTTTCGACGTTTTGTACATTTTGATCAGTTCCTCTTTAACTGTCCTGTTGTGCTGTGATGTCATTGTTTTTCTTACAATCACCTGAATCGTTCAGTTTCAGCAAATTCTTTTATTTGAAGGACAAATCCTTCATTTCCTGTCTGTCTGTCGTTGTGTGTGTGACTTGACAGACATTTCGTCACAAGGGGCGAGTCCATTTCACAAAAAAGAAAAAGACCTGGGAGCGAGGAGGGTGAGTGCAAAGTCAAAAAGTGCTCTAGCGCCACCTAGTGGCTCGTTGTGGAACAGGGATGTAGATGTATTCAGCCAGTAAAAAGCAAGGTGTGGTCAGTGGTGTAACAGCAACCTAGTTATTCTTAAATATTTAATCTGCACATAATTAATATAAGTAGATAACAAATATTACTGTAGTGATATTAGCACATTGTAATGCAACATTCATTCAAATGTATTATTACGTGCAGCAGACTCCTTCACTGAATTCATTGAACAAGCTTCAGATTAATACATTTGCTTTTCCAGTCAGTGCACTTCTCTGGTAGAACTTTTCTTCTGGCTGAACCACTGTGTTATATTTCAGGGCTGCAGTGAACGCTTTAAAACTTCAGATCCTGCAGGGACGGACTTAACGCCCAGTGTCTGCAGAGGCTGTTAGAAGCTAAGATAAGATTAGCAAAGATAAGGCGTTATCGATCCACAAGGGGAAATTTCCTGTTACAGCAGCAGAGAGGCTGAGAGGAGAACAGACGAAGAGCTGCTCGAATTAATACAAAATCAAATAAGACAGAAGATGTGAATGGAGGCCTTTTATAAGTATATAATAATAATATAAAGTTTTAAGTTTTATTTAGTTATGTAGCAGCTTTAAAAACATGGTTCACAAAGTGCTTTGACAAACAAAGCAGACCCAGGAGACTCACAGGGGGAATCACAAAAAAAATACATTCACACTAATAAAAACAATGAATAAATAAAAAAGCTATATAAACACAATGGTATGTGCAACACAACATAATCTAAAAATAGCAACTTTATGCTGTTGATTGATTCAACTTGTTAATAAATTGTGATATTATTGCAAAAAGAGAACAAGCACCACTTCTGCTCTCATGTTGATTTGTGTCATGAAGGTTTCTGGGACAAACTGAATTCAAGTGGACATGGTTCAATGACTGAAACATCGCTTTACTCTTAGACTGTAACTAGGCCACAAGCACTGACGCCATGACAACCGGTTGTTGCATGACAACCGAGCATGACCCCATGGACGGAGGAGACCGCTGGGCTCAAGTTATCGACCAAAGGTTTCCCATTATTTATGTGTAAGCAGCTCTGGACTGACCCTCTCAGATAAGAGCGAGGGAGATGAAGGGAGACAGGGAAGCAGCAGAGGGAGGGTCCCACTGTGGACGAAGGATGATTTTCACAGGTAGGAGAGAATGTTCTTTTATTGTGTTAATGCAAGTGTAAGGAGATAAATGTGTTCGGACAAGTTATTTGAATTAAAACATCGACCCAGTGGCTATTTCTTTAAAATGCACCGACTGTTATCATCAACCTGACAGCTCATTGGTTTGAAGTCATGTGTTGCTGTAACACTTACTTTGCTGAGATAATATATAATATCTAAACATTTGTTCCGGCTCCGAGCAAATGTGAAAGTAACTGGACACACGGTGGCGCTGTAACCAGGGCCACAAGTAAGGGATCATATTCCGTGAGTGTGTGATTATAGTAATGGATTCTGTAAATGCATTTAACTTTTAGCAGCTCTTTTTTTCATTTGTGTTATAAAAATGAAATAATATAATATAAATAAAAAATTGTGGCACTGGACACCCACACATTACATGGTTAATACATACGTGTTATTGTCTGTCTCTGTCATGTGACCAAACACACATGAATATTTCCTCAGGACTGATGACGCCTGTTTCATTTATGTAACTGCTGCTACTCATTATAAGCAGTTAGATAATAAAGGAGCATCCATTTGTTTCTACTCATCCTCTCTGTGCCTCATGTTTTTATTCTGCCTCATTTTCTTCAACATAAACTTTGTCTTTCTTTCTTTACACACGTGCGTCTAAAGGATTTAAGTTTCAGATAAAGTATTTAGGAGTCTCCTCTCTTTACCGTCCCCTGTGTCTGTCAAGGTCCAGATGGAATTGGAGACTACAGGCCGAGATCGAATTATTTCCCCTGGTACATCGGTGAGGGCGCGTCGTCACCTGAGGCCACAGGAGACCTGGGCTACTTGTCCCGAGCTGCACCCCACGCCCCGTCTCCTAGGCCCAGGCAGAGCTACGTGGGGGAGGTGGGCTGGGGCTGGCAGTACAACCAGCTGTTGAACAGTGGGACGCTGCTCAGCAATATGCAAATCAAGGTACTGCTTGTGTGCAAATGAGAATGAAGAAGCATCATCATCATCATCATCTTCAGTTAATGCACCAGAAAGATTCCCTCTTCAGGTGGATGCTACAGTTCGTGCAGGATGTTGGGGAATTCAATTCATGCATGTCTGGATAACTGAAATTCAATCCAGCTGCAACAAACTGAACACACGTACTTCAGCAATACCTTAAATACTATAAATGATTCCTCGTGAAATCAGTAAAAACTATTTAAAACACAGTATCTTGCAAAGTTAAAGAAAGTTTCAGTGATGAATGGACAACTTATCGAGTCCGGATCAGATTTATTGATTTTTGTTTGTTTCAAATTTTGGATTTTTTTATATTTTGTCAATAGTTTGATAAATGTTAGTTCAGTTTTGTGGGATAATGTGTGTTTACCTGTGACCCCCAAAAATACTGATACCAGAGAAACCAGGAGGGATGTGGATACTCATGTGTTATCATGATGTAAATACAATAAAACAGCCTCTCAGGGATGAAATAACCAAACTCTGTGTTCCTCCCCTGACAGAAAACTGACATACGGACGTCCTCGGAGGACAGAGTGACTCACAGGTTTCAGAACCAACAGTGAGACACAATTTCTTACCCTCACATTTGTCTCGTTGAACGTCTTCGTGTTTGTGCTGCGTCGAATGGACGAGTGACGACATCTTGCACAGTGTTGAGTGACTGCAGCGGAGGTTATCTGCTTGTCCATTCATAATGCAACACGTCCTCTTCTGCAGGAACAAACACTGCCTGGAGCTGCAGACAAGAAATCAGAAATCATCCAAACACACACACACACACACACACACACCATGATCCAAACAAACACCTTGGAAGTTTCCACATCACATCAGAGCCTTGTGGAACCAGGACCAGTGTGAGAAATAGCAAACAGCCCATTTTCACCTGCTGTTCCTGAAATGATCATACGAAACAAGTGGGGGGACGAGAACCCACGTTTTTAAGGCTGAATGATGAACTGTGTGAGGAACGGGTGTTGGAGGTGTGAGCAGAGCTAAGGAACATGTGAGTGTCCTGCTCATTTGTTGAAAGGGTTTGTTATGAGGCTCACAGTCTCTCAGAAGAGCTCGACGAATGGTTTCCTGGAATCACGCCCTTTCAGCAGCCGTTCAGTCAGCACGCACAACACAATCAGCTGCAACAATAGATGAGTCAATATTGTGCGTCTGTCCAAGGGGAACAGGACATACAGCGAGAGCCTCTGACACAAAGAGCACAGACTCTTAAAGGGGCAGGTAATCACTGTATGTGGGAACATGTACTAATTAAAAAACAGCACACAGCTTGAAGTCCATGGTTTTGTCCTCCCTTTCAGAAGCCTTCCTTCCTTTCCCGAGGCTCAGAATCTGGTTTCAGTGTTGTTGTTTTTCCATCCTTCAGTAAAAATCAATTGTAGTGCACATCCAATTAAATACTGGACGAGTATCGGTAGACAAACCTATGGTGAGGAGGTGAACGACATCTAGCTGAATATCTCAGCGGGTCAAGTTCAGTTCTTCTAATCTGTGAGATCTGAAGTCTGCAGATTCATTACTTCATTAAAAATCACAACATTTTACTTATCTGTAAAACATAAACTCTCAAAAGTTAGTGGATTCTTGTGAAAACACTAAATTCTAACTCATTGGTTTAACTGGTGGAGTTTAGTGTTACCAACAAACTAAAGGAAAGAGAAACATGAACTGTCTCTGTTTTATTATTTGTTATCATTAAATTGCCTTTCAGCAGATGTGTATTTGTTTTATTATTTTATTTTATGCGTTGCCACTTGCATTAACGTGTTTAAACTGCATGTATGTTCTGTTGTGTCTGTGAAGCACTTTGTAAACCAGTTGTGTTAGTGCTACATAAATAAACTAAATTATTATTTTTGCATTGTGATATGATGGAAAGAGCTGGGCCACGAATATCTCTGGAGGTTAATGTTTATTCTCACTCCAAATGTAAAATGAACTCACATATTAACTTCTGTGTGATCAACGTTTGAGGTATCACAGGGGGAACACGTCTCTGAAAGTGATGAGCTATCACCTATGTGAAATAATATATACTGATAATATCACACCCTGAGGATTTCACATCAGTGAGTTACTTATTTCATCGACTCCCTGTCACCTCCAATGACTTCCTGTTTGTTTCCTCCCAGAACGAACATGACAGATGACTGACAACGACTGAAACGTTCACAGAGACGGAGTGAACAGCAGATGGCCTCCCACCACCCACGGCGACCGGAGGAGCAGACTGCTAATGAGACATGTCGAGTTGGATTAAACATCTTTTAATTCCTGTAACATGTCGAGTATTCAGCACTTTCATTTGTCACTCCCCCCCCCCGCAGCCTGAATGATGAAAGACAACTTCACATAAATTCCCGACATCAAAGAGCCTCAGTTTGTTGTCCTGCACACACACACACACACACTGACGGACACTCACACACCTGTGAAAGTTCATGGAAAGTTTACGACGCCACTTCATCTGTTACGATCATTGCAAATCATTCCGGAATTCTGAGCTCGTGTGAAGCTTTGGCAATAAAGTCTGCGCCGAGAGGGAATTTGCTCAATGTGGTGGAACACGGCAGATGAAGTTCTGAGATCATTTCCAAAAATAACAGCAATATCAAATTGTCTGTTGGTCATCAAACGTCTCCCTCTGTGTCACATACAGGACTCTTCATTTTCCATACCTGTTATGTCTCAGCTGGTTTCTATAAGGAAGATGACACAAAAACCACAGGATGGATTTCCACTGAACTTGGTAGAAGGATGAGACATGGGCCAAGGATCCGGACACAGATCTAAGAATCCTTATCTCTTCTGTTAACATGTCTTTCGGCGTTTTGTTATTTCTCAGGGAACAATGAATGGATCTTAATGAAAAAAGGAAGTGGGAATCTATGACAATTTGATGTAAAAATTAAAATCTGGGGAATTGAAACGTGGTTTCTTGAGGGGACTGTCGGGATTGATGGACGTATGCGCTCTACTCAGTGTCGTTCTAGTTCCTCTGTAAGAAGCACGTAGTTATCCATCCTCACAGCCAAAAACAATCATATCAATTTATAGATTGTAAAGTTTACTATAAGACAAACTGCCCATTTGAGTTACAATGACATCATCAGCTGCAGCTTGCTGGTATAAAAGCATCCAGACAACAGGGCTCCTCCAGGCTGACAGCCACCTGAAGACACACTGTGGATATATTAGATATTTATATAAGCATGTTTGCTTTTTATATCTCTGTGATACATGTATGTATGGATCCACTGGGCCGTGCTGCGAATCAAACATGACAGCTGGAAATCCTGGATTCATATTTGATAGATGGGCTCCTGTATATGTCAGAAAACAGGTGGACAAACATTTATCTGGGACAAACAAAGGACCCCTGGTCAGAGGATGGCTGCACATTGTTCTGTAACTCAGGGTTTGTAATGGGTTTTTTTGGGGATAGTGAAACAGTTAATATTTGTTTAGAGAATCTAAATCTGCACAAAACAAACGACAGAAGGACAAAACATAAACTGCATGTTCTCACAATGATAAAAACTGAACAGAGAACTGTGTTGTATATAACCTGGACCCCGAGCGCTTGGCTGGGACCAGACCGTGGAAACAGGAGGATCCGTGACTGCAGAGGGAGAAGAGCCGATCTAAACGATGAGCTGTCGAAGACGTAGAAAATGAGTTTCCTCATTTTTCTGCTGTTTCTTACTGTGAACTGCTTTATATTGATCTTGTAAAAATGGATGATGTGCAGAGACTAATTTGTCAGTTTATGTATTAAACATATAAATCAGCCAGTTATTTGGGGGAAGAAACAATGATCTTCATAAAGAGAATTAATAGATAATAGATGCAGTAGTTGTATATTTTATATATGTAAAACCATATATATGTATGTGTGTGTGTGTGTGTGTGTGTGTGTGTGCGTGTGTGCATGTATGATAGCAATGTAATGACGTTTAATCTCAAAACTGTTTCTCAGTTAATATTTCCCAGATCACACAAAATATAAATAGATATTTTAGATTTCATATAAATATAAAAAGTATTATGATACTGTACCAGTCTATAAAAAAATAATTTGAAAATAATGACCGGAAGTGCCGTTATAAGTGATCGCAGCCCGGACACAGCCTCGTGTTTATGCTTTGGATAAATACCCAGAACTACAGTTTTAATTATCCTCACCAGTAAAGTTCATTTAATCTCAAATACAACAGTGTTTATTAAATAAAAACGAAATTCAGAGCGTCACTCCACCCCCCGGTGGGCTTTTACCGTGAAATTCCTTAACCGGAAGTGATTAGCCTGTAGCTAGGCTAGCTGTAACAAGTGAGCGAAGTGGCCCCGTCCCTAATTCAAGATGTCTCACTCAGCGCCGTCCGAGAAGCCCTCGAACCCGGAGAACCCCCGAGTCTTCTTCGACGTGGACATCGACGGAGCAAGAGGTCAGGACGGGAGTTTCCATTTCCACGTCGGCTAGCAGCCCTGGAGCCGTTAGCCTCGTTAGCTTAGCAGCACCCAGGAGAGTCTGAGTCATTTCGTCCACAAAGGCTGTAAACGTGATAATTAAAACCCTCCGTGGGAAACGTCGTCGTGTGAATAATGAGCAGCTCGTGTCTGTTGTGAGTTCGCTTCAGGTTGTGAGATATTTCTGCGTGTAGCTTGTGTGAATGAAACCACGTGTGGTTCCTCCAAGACTTCTTGATTCAGCCATTTTCCACCGCAACACAATAAAGAAGCCAGTGAGTGATGATCACACGTGTCGGTTCTTCGGCTTCTTTAATTTAAAAACATGTAAACAGAAGTAAATGGACTGTTTAATGTGTTGCTGCAGCTTGGCTGGGCCTGTTCTCTGCTAATGGAATAATCAGGTTATTATAGTGATCACAGAATATCTCAAAGTCCTGATTCTCCTTCAATGAGGTGAAGACGATAATAATAGTTTGTCTCATGTGAAGGTTCAGGTCGGAATAAAAGAATAAACCCAGAACAACTGAGTGGAGACTCACAATGACCGAGGGGCACTGCTCGTGTATAAATGATGAGTTAACGTCCAGTCATGTTGTGCAGCAGGTTTGAAATGGTGATCAGGCTCATTCACTCATTTCAAAACAAGCTGGAGGGAGGATGAACAGATCTCAGATCAGAGACTCTGATATAAAAGGTCACAGGAGCTTCAGAGACAAAGACCACCTCTGATGTTCCGACAGTGACTGAAGACAGGAACCGTGGTGGACGGTCGTGCAGGTAGAATATAGATTGTAGGTGTTTGAGTTGTAACCAAACTTGTGTTTTCTGTTCGCAGCCGGCCGAATAGTTTTTGAGCTGTTTGCTGATATCACCCCGAAGACTGCTGAAAACTTCCGGGCGCTGTGCACCGGAGAAAAAGGCACTGGCACGTCGACCGGGAAACCGCTGCACTTCAAAGGATGCCCGTTCCACAGAAGTACGTGGACTTCACACGTGCTGATATCCCGTCACTTCAGTTTGGAGGGACACCTTGAAGTTTTAGTTCACACACACACATGAACCCAACAGTGTGCGAGCCACTGAACTCCTTTTCTAAAAGGAAAACACTTTGTGAAGCAAGTTCACCAGACTCCGTGACTCGTACAACTATTAAACTATAAAACTACTTTTCACAGGATATGAATGAGAAAGATTTTGAGGGGATAAAAAAAAAAGCAGCTTCTTCTTCATGCTTTGTCCAATAGTTACGAGAAAGTCTTTCATTTTTGACATTTGTTTTGAACAGTCATCAAGAAGTTCATGATCCAAGGAGGTGACTTCTCTAACCACAATGGCACCGGTGGAGAGAGCATCTATGGGGAGAAGTTTGAGGATGAAAATTTCCACTACAAGGTAAAACTACATATTAACATTTCTATATATTCAGCCTTTTAAACAGCTGTTTGGCTATTTAAAAATCTATTTTCTCCTCCGTGTAGCATGATAAAGTGGGCCAGCTCAGCATGGCCAACGCTGGGCCGAACACCAACGGCTCGCAGTTCTTCATCACCACTGTCCCCACCCCACATCTAGATGATAAGCACGTTGTCTTCGGACAAGTGCTGAAAGGAATGGGTGTCGTAAAAATGCTGGAGTTAATCGACACTAAGGATGATACCCCTGAAAAGGTCATTAAACCCCACAAAAGAGTCAATTAGCATTTTAATAATTTAGTTTTAGAACGGCATTGAGAATTTTCCGTTTCTTTTTCCGTCTAACATTTATTCGGTATGTACTCTGCAGCCGTGTGTCATAGCTGACTGCGGTGAGCATAAGGACGGGGACAGCTGGGGCTTTGCACCAAAAGACGGATCTGGGGACACCCACCCAGACTTCCCCGAGGACTCTGACATCGACTTTAAAGACGTAAGTGAGGTATTTGATCTTCAAGGACACAGGAAGAGTTTGGCAGATAGCATCAGACTTTCTCAGCAAACCTCAATCTCACATCTTAGCCTGGACGCTGAAGTCAGTGCTGGACATAACCAATCACACCCATGGCCGTGACTGCAAAAATAAGAACGTTAGAAATGAGTCTGTATTCATTTCTATCTTTCATGCCAGCAGTATTTTTTTCAAAGTTGGTTTTTCACTTTCAGGTCGATAAAGTCCTTTCAGTTGCTGAGGATTTGAAGAATATTGGAAACAACCTTTTTAAGAGTCAAAACTGGAAAGCTGCTGTCGAAAAATACAGCAAAGCCCTCAGGTAATGTACTGGGGGGGGGTGTGTGTGTGTGTGTGTGGGTGGTCGGTCTTTTACGCATAGAGGCACACGTTCATCCGAATCATCCAAACCTTAATAATGATGACAGGCACATTCTAGAAACATTCTGCCCTGCCCCCAAGAAATATCAACCTAAATAATGAACGAAATTAAAATACTTTATTCTTAGAGGTCTCATGAAAAGACCCAACGCATCTGTCCGTCTCCTCCGCTCTCGAGAATATCATTAACTTTGATCTTTTCTAACAGAACGGGAAGCTGCATCTGTTTTCACTGCTCTAAGTTCACTCAGGAGAAAAACACATTTTCGAGTGGTCACAAAACAAAACAGTTTGTGAATGAGCAACTGCTTATTTACAAAAAGGTGATTTAGCTGTATGTCTGTAATGTCACAGACATTTTCGGACTCTGATCTGTATCTCGTCTAAAGCTGCAGCGGCCGCTCGATGTTACTTCAGGCACAGTCTCATCCTTTCATCTTCTCGCCGCAGTTTCTCCTGTGATTCAGTTCAGATGTAACGGTGCACAGGCAACATTCATCCAGTGAGTCTAATCAATGCCGCCACTGACAACGGGGCTGATTTGTATCTCCGCAGGTACCTGGAGGTGGGCGGAGATGTGCTGGAGGAGGAGGTGCAGCAGAAACTGAAACCCGTGGCCCTCAGCTGCTTCCTCAACATGGCAGCGTGCAAGCTGAAGATGCAGCTGTGGCAGGAGGCTCTGGAGAGCTGCAATGAGGTAACAGGCCCACAGCATCACAATAACATGGTTCACAGCTCATGAGCTGTTAGGACTCCCCATCCTGAGAATCGATGCCTTCACTCTCCTGTTGCTAAGTATAAAGCTACTGTCGGCAGCCTCTTGGTTTAGCTGAGAGAAGAGGCTGAAAAACGGGAAACAGAGAACCTGGCCCGACTCTGTCTATTGATAAACTAGTAAAAATCAATTTAAAAGAGCATTTTTAAATTGAGCAGTGAGCTGTGGCAGCAACCATTGATTAAAGCAAGTAAGTGCATTTCCAACTTTGTGATTAAAAAATGGAAATAATTAAATTTCTGCAAAATGGCATGTTACTGATGCTGCTACCGTCCTTCCATCCTTCTTCTACTACGACTACTTCTGTCTGCGATTGCGTTCTGGACAACCCTCTGCCCGACCACTCTCTGACTCCTTGACCACGCCGGTCCGGCGGTCTGCTGACGCTGCACAAATCCCTCTGTCCATCTGTCCTATAGTGAAAGCTGCGATGGATATAAAAGACCCTGAGAGAGAATAACTGATGCAAACTTCATTCGTAAAGTCACACACCCAGAGGAGGTGATGAGACGTCTGATGTGTGTTTCTGTCTCGCAGGCTCAGGAGCTGGACCAGGAGAACACTAAGGCACTATTCCGGAGGGCCCAGGCGTGGCAGGGGTTAAAGGAAAACAGCAAAGCCATGGTAACGTCAACAACAGCAGCTCTCAGACCAAGACAGAAAGACTTTTTGTTTCAGATACTGAACAACAGAAGTTCACAATGAACACGTCCCATTGTGTCTGTGTGGATGGATTCTGTTCTGATCTATTTCCCGCTGACACAGCGTCTGAGGAGAATCGGAGGGCGGATCTACTCACTAACAGTTTTCTGTGTTTCTCACTTGACAGATTGATCTGAAGAAAGCTCAGGGAATAGCTCCAGAAGACAAAGGTGGGAAACTGTTCGTTTTGTTTGTTCAGCTTTTTCACAAGAGCCTGGTTTTGTTACGCTGCCAAGAATCAAGCGAATTCGTCCTCCACGTGTTTATATAAAGTTCAAGCGAATGCACGATCCAAACGATCCACTCAAGCTGAAGCACCGTGTTAATTCTTCCTCCTCACTGAACTTCATGGGGGAAACTTAGTTCTTTCTGGAGCTTGATTACTATAGATGTATTTCAGAGCCTTGTGTAATTGTAGGTATTTCATTTTGAACGACTCAGTTACGTTAACGTAACACAAAACAAAAACGTTCTTATGAATATTATCATCTTTCATTAAAGGGCAAGATGATATTCAAACCAGAGCCTGACTGACATTTAGATTTGAGGCTGATATCAGGGAGTAAAAAGGTTCTGTACAGATATGTGGGCCAATAGATATGATGCCTAAGATGTTGTTATCAAAATGTAATTGAGGTTTGACATTTTACAGCTTAACTCTTAACTTTATTAAAACCAACTATAAATAAAAAGATGCCAAATACAAGCAAATACATAGAACTCACGTCCTTAATTCTTGTTTTTACGTAAAATGTAAATTAAAATTCATCTTCTCTGCTTTTTATATACTTTATAATAAAAACTCGACCCATTCGGACGATATTAGCAGCGGACTGATAATTAATCGTCTAGAACCAATTAGATTAAAACAGGGAAGTGAGTGAGACGCATGAAGGCTCATCAAAGTTTAGTGAAAGAGACGTTTTCATGGGATGGGATGATGTTGTAATTTTAGTCAGTTCGTTTGAGCCTCGTCCTTTCCCCTCCTGACATCATGTCTGTATTTCCTACTTCACGTTTCCCGCCTCCTAACTTCTGTAAACTGTTTCTGCGTGGGAGTGTGGGACAAGCGATGGGGCTGGAAACTTCTGGTTTGAAGCTGTTTTCACGTCATAACCACAAGCTCACATGTTCCATACGAAGGCAGCAGTTATTCCATCTGCACTGGTTGTTTAGGGAACAGTTAAGAAGTAATACTCCTAATATGGGAATAAGCTCCAGTGCTCTGGGTGGAATCCGCCTCTCTGCAAATCTCTGCCCTTCTCCGCCTTTTTGAAAGTGCTGCGCTGCTCTTCTGATATTTTAATATGCACTTTGTTGGCTGCCGGCTACGAGATAAGGGCTGTCACAGCTTCATGCTCTCTCTGTGTCTTAGGCAGCGAGCGTTCTGTAAAATGAAACAGACAGCAGAACGAGACAAAATGTTCCAAAGTGGACTCGCAGGGACCGAAAACAAATGTTCGAAAGCTTAGATTCAAGGTGAAATGTTCTCATCCAAACTAGAAATGATTAAATTGTTAAAATCGACTAAAGTGAAACGGATTTTTTTTTGTTTCCACAGCTATCAGCAACGAGATGAAGCGGGTGCAGCTGAAAATCCAGGAGGAGAAAGAGAAAGAGAAGAAGATCTATGCTAAAATGTTTGCGTGAACATTTCGTCCCCAATGATGCAATTAACCGTTAATTACCATTTGAAATCATCTGTACAGATGAAGGTGCACTGGCAAAGATTAAGTGTGTAACCAGGTGAAAATGTGCAGGTTTAAGTTGACAGGTTCTCTCTTATTCTCACTTTTCTCTGTGTGTGTGTGTGTGTGTGTGTGTGTATTCCAATGAAGGAATAACAGTTGTAAGTTTTGACCTGTTACCATTCTGACAAGTTTTATCACTGTAATGCAAAGTTTGACTCCACTGCTCTGAGGAACTGGATTATGTTCTGGGGTTTGAAAGACGAGGAAAATAAAAAATAAAAAGATGATTCAGTGCTCTTCGACACAGCCAGTTCATCCATTTGTTTTATTTGCTCTTACAGAGGTCAATAAATCCAGAAGGACAGCAGCCACGTGTTCTTTCTTCATTACTGTAATCTTGTTGATAATCATTAAAAATACTAAGTGGACCTTTAAAACTGTGATAATGCTAAAATAAAACGGAAACACCGATCTGACTGGGTTTTAGTTTCCTGCCTGAAACAGAGTATTGATTCAATACGAGTTCATTAATAAGCTGTATGGGAAACACTCGTGTGTAAGGCAACTTCAGGCTTAAATAACATTTCAATATATTTTTAAATACATTGGTCGTAGTGTCAGATACCCAGTCCAGCTGTCTTGAGTCAATACTGCTGTCAGATGGATGCATCACTACAATAAGCCTTTAAAAACACCTTTACAGATCTTAAAGCAAATATATTAACTACTGCAGCTGATGAAGTACCTCTTAAAAAAAACTCACAGAAAATAAGATTGAACTGCTTAAACTGCTCATGTCGTGGATATCGATAATCTGCTTCTGAATCTGTTCTATAATCCAATACACTTTGAATTTCCACAACAAAACACAGCGTTCATCATTTTTGATGTTTTATTATTTATATTTTAAACTCTCAAAAACAGCTATAGCATAGATTTTGTTCCACTTAATGAATATGTGGTCGTACTTACAGTCGAGACAAAACATTAAATTAATCTCCTGAGGTTCACATTCCGTTGTACGCTGGTCCGCCGCCGCCTTCGGGCACGACCCAGTTGATGTTCTGGCTCGGGTCCTTGATGTCGCAGGTCTTGCAGTGGACGCAGTTCTGAGCGTTAATCTGCAACCTCATCCCGTCTCCTGTTTCCACGGGAACGTACTCGTACACACCTGGGACGGTTGTTAAAAGAGAGGGATGGAACAGATTGTAAAACATTCTGCTTTGTTTCAAGTGGTGCTGATCTTTTATATACATCGTGGTTTATATAAGCAGCTCAGGACTTTCTGTCTCATGAGCCACGGGAGGAAGATGAAGTCTCGGAATCTGATCTCGCGCAAGTAGAAAAGATGCGTTTGTCTTCAGGATCTTTTTCACATAATCTGGAGCCAATGATTCACATTCAAAGGGATTTTACAAAGACAGATTTACCTCTGCCAAAAACAAATCTGGAGTTTCTTCACTTCCGCAGTTTCAAACACGGTGCTGCTTTATCCAATCTCTTCGGCTATTCATCAGCGGTCACCTCTGAGGACCACGCTGTCACGCTGCATTCGGCATCTCCGCGTTCACGTTAGCGTAGCTGCCGATCACACGTCATTAACTTTCATTCAGAGGATTCAAGCAATGAGGGCTTCAGCTCTTCAATCACAACGGCTGCGAGGAACACATCGACAATAACCAGAGACAGCGCAGCCGCTCGCCTCAGTCCACTCTCTCTCTCTCTCTCTCTCTTATTGATATAAAACGGCAGCACGTTCGTTGTGGACTCGTATGAAAAATATTGACTGCGGTCCGTTGCAGCAATGACATGTCATATTTCTTGAGATCGTGTGTGAAACCAGGGCAACTTCGAATCATTTGCAACTCCTCTCTACAGTAATACGCTTTTTTTTTTTTATTGCACATTCAACCACAAAATAAGTAAAAAAGAAAAACCACACATTGAAATCAGCCGTTATTCCAGTTCAGAGATTTCAGGGTGAAAATATACGAGATCAAGTGTTTTCCATTTCTCATTTCTTGCATCTGTCGAAATGGAACAGAGTACTTCTCCAAACTTACGTCAGGCTGAAGTATTTGCTCCGTTATTGTACTTTGATTGTTTGCCACAGCGCCTGTAACGCTGCTTTTGACCTCCGTTCAAAATCAGAGTTTCAAATCAAACTGTGGTTAACTCCACTCTGAGTCAAAACACAACCTGGACTTACACACGTTTTAGTTTCTTCGACCAAATTTGAGCAAATAGTACATTTTAAATCATAGGTTTGATTATCGTTTATCAGTGACTTTATGGTTTGGTCAACAGGACTGAACTGATTTGTAACTTATGGGAAAAAAAACCTCGAGCCACAGAAACAATCAGAAAAAGAAGAATAACTCATCTCCACTCTGACAGATTGTGCAGGTGATGCTTCTCAGAGTCAGTGCTGCTGTTACCTGCAGGGCAGAAGCGCTGCTCGGGCCCGTCGTATATGGACAGATTCCTGGCAACTGGAACGCTGTCGTCCTTCAGGGTCAGATGGGGGGGCTGGTCCCCCTCGTGATTGGTGCCACTCAGGGCCACAGACGAGAGCAGGTCAAAGCTTATCTTGCCGTCGGGCTTGGGATACTCGATCGGTGTGCAATCTTTCGCCGGTTTCAGCTGGTTTGCATCAAGGCCTGAGACAGATGGAGCGGAGCAGGTTATGAAATGTTGATTTTCTCTGCCCGAGATAAGATGACGAACGGCATTGTGCGGTTACTGCCACTCATCAGCAGCGCAGGTAAACACCGAGAAAATCTTTTCTGATTCCACATTTCCCCTGGGGTCATGAACGCTACACAGATTTCAGAGAGAGCTATATTTTTTATATACCATGTTTACAACGGCGTCTTTTCAACGAGGTTTTATAAAAACAGAAGGTCACGTTCTTTTGTCAGGTCTTCCATGTAATTCTCTTTTCAGTGCTTTGTTATTGAACATATTTATTCTGTTCATGTTCTGTACGGATTCTTTACCTCCATTATCTCCCCCCCAGCTCTTTTTTTTTTCTTTAGCCTTCATACAGAAGCTCGGATGATTCTGCACCGTGAAACTCACCACAGTGTTTCAGAGTCCACGGCTCTTTTCCTCTGAAGATCCAGTAGAAAATACCGGTGTAGGCCATGCCACCGTAAAGTCCAAAGTAGTTGTGGAACGACGGCCTGATGTTTCTCACTGCGTGCAGCTCTTTCCACACCCACGAACTCTTTAAGGCCTCACTGTACTCAGGCACATGGAGACCTGGGAGGAAAAAGTAGAAGAAATAACTCGTTTAGATAAGTTCAGTACAGTTCTGTGGATTAAAACTCCACTGCCATTACATTTCTAATTGTAATTATATTGTCACGCTCCTCTATTTGTTTAAAAGCACGTTTATGCGACACACCAACTCATTTCAATGAAACTTGACGGAAGAGCCAAGAAAGAACGGGTTGTAAGCTGTGTACCTGTGCTCTCTGAATCCGGGCTCTCAGCTGTGACTTTGGGGAAAATGGCCTCGGCAGCCAGCATGCCGCTCTTCATCGCTGTGTGAGTGCCTTTAATCTTCGGGACGTTCATGAAACCGGGGCTGCAGCCAATGAGAAGCCCTCCAGGGAACGTCAGCTCTGGGACAGACTGGAGAGGAGGAGGAGGAGTTGCTCTGAGTCCATTTTCAAACTCTCTCGTGTTCTACTTTCGGAAAAACCTTAAACTTCTAGCTGCATTTCAGGAATGTGACGTCTGCTCATTGTGCTGAAACGTGATAAAATCGTTCGAATTCATTTAAAAACCAAACAATGCCCCAGCGCGGACTCGTGTATCAGCAGTGGTGAGAACAGATTATTTAGCAGCTTGTTTCCTTATTAAATTAGACTCTATGTTTTGAATTCTGTTGATGGTTTTACTTTAATATGCAACTACGATTAAATTCAAGCGATCCCTTCAGGCTGGTTATTTTTAATTGATTCATGTGCTACAGTTTTTCCCGTAGTAAACAAATTAACAGTGAAAACATCTTTGTTATTTTCCCCAGTGACAGAAAGGCCCCACTCAAGCAATCTCACAGAATTTAGATGAGGTCTGTTTAATGACGAGGGCTTCACTGCTCACAGGTTTGACAGACAACTGTTCTCCATTCCGTACCTGTAGCCCTCCCTCGTTCAGGGCTCTGGCTCCATATGCGATCCTGGTGCCTCCCTCCAGAGTTGCTGCTACAAACGGATGGTGTTTCCAGCGCTGGAACTCTCTGAAGGGGCTCAGGTAAGGGTTGCTGTAGTCCAGACCCACCTGGAGCGGGAAATAGAAATTATTCTAATTCAATCAACCAAATAAGTCGAAGACACCGAGGAGACAAGTACCTGGAAAGGCATTCGTTCTTGTTTTTATGAATGTAGCTACAGAGTCTTGTGCTGTAGAGCTGAATAAAAACTGTTGCATAATCAGAATCTTGGTTATGAAGCATCAGCTTTTATCATCTTTGATGTCTCTGAAGTTTGAAGGTTGCCAACAGAAAATTTAATTCAGGAAGCTTGTTTATAGGCGTCAACACTCAGAGTGAAAAAAAACCAAACTGACTCTGCTATCGCCCAAAGTCACCTTGTCACTGAGGGAGCATTAAGAAGTGTAAGATGTGCGGAGGGACAGAGACTCTTCTGATGTCGGGCCAAAGTCACTGACACCGGTCTGAGAGAGCTGCCAGAGATTTCTGGTGGCGTCTCTGTGAGGTTCCAGTTTAACAGAGAGACTGTATACACTGGTTTAATGAGGAGAAGTCTGGCCTGAGGAAAACTGAACTCTGTATGAGTTGTGTTTCTTTAGCTGCTTTCAAACATGCACTTAAAAATGTCAACTTTTAAAAATGAACTCTATAACAGATATAAAAAATCATCTTAAGACTAAACTGTAAAATGCAAATCACAACTTCATGGATTCATTTACTTTTCTTCTGCAGACTGAATTATATACACTGATAATGTAAATCTAACCACAGCTTCACTGTTTCACAAACTCAATCATTATATTTTTAGTCATTTGCTGCAATCAGGAACGTCTACAAAGCAACTCACCACGAAGCCCAATGCCACCAATGGTTCTCCTTCGTTCAGGTGATACAGGAAGGATCCTCCGTACGTGTTCCTGTTCAGCGGCCAACCGACAGAATGCTCCACTCTGCCGGGCCTCCACTTCTTCTCATCAACCGTCCACACCTTAAAACCAATTTATAAACGCAGAGGACATTTCGGCTTTGCTATGAATGGTTTTCATTCAGGAATTAAATTTAGTTTCTTGTAACAAATCAACAAATATTTAGGACACATGTATATGTATATATACAGCATATATATATATATATCTATATAAATATATGTGGTTTAATGTTAGCTGCACATCGAACTATGCACGACCCAGAAGCATCAGGGCCAACAGAGTTTACTTAATGGTGATTGAGAAGCTGGACCTCCGGTGCAGAAACAACATTGCAGCAGTTGCTTTTTTTTTTATCTGATTCCTCAGGATGGACATTCCTCATTTCAAATGATCAGATAAACAAGATTAGGGGGGAAAATGTGGTTTCTTCGCCCAGTTTCTTTCGAACATTATCTCGATGTGGTCGGTACGTGTTGTTTACCTCCTTCAGGCCGATGGCGTAGGTCTGGGGTTCACAGTTCTGCCGCAGGTTGAATTGCCTGTACAGCTGCTTGGCCAAGTGGCCGTGACAGCCCTCACCAAACAGCGTGACCTTAGCATGGAGCTCCATTCCCCGCTCAAAAACATCCTGAGGGTGGAGAGGAGAAGGAGCCATGAAGACGTTTCATGAATATAATACACAGTCTTTTTATCTCAGGTTCAGTCTACATGAACACGTGAACAGGAAATGCTCCATATGTCAAATGTGGTGATTTTAATGTCATTCATTTAATTTTAAACTTGGCTGATGGATGTGACAGACTACACGTTGCTGCCTGATTAATCACCGCTTGCCATCTTATCAGGATTTGTGTGATCTCATTACAAGGAAATGCCAGGGGTGGATTAACAGGGACAAAGGCGTAATGTCCCAGTTCAGGGTTTTAATAATTATTTTTTATAAAAGGCTTGGTGAATCTAAGCTTTTCATGTGTTTAGTCACTTTAGAAGTTATACTAACTTTCCAAAATGTTTTACATTCCTATAACTGATTACCAAGTGTAGTTTGATGGGCAAAATTTAAATTTCATCCATTTAAAATCAAGTTTACAACAACAGAGTTTAAATAAAACAGTGAAACAGTTTTATTGAATGAAAAAAGGTACCTTTGGTGAACCATCCTTGGCGATGCCTACATCGTTAGTGGCAATTCCTTTTACACTTCCATCTTCATGAAACAAAACCTTGACAAAAAGAAGACAGATACAATGTTAAATTAGCTGACGGGGGAAGTGTTAACATTTTTAATTAAAATGACTCAATTAAGAACAGGTTCAAAGCAACTTCCCATCAGTCTTTGATGAATTCTAGTGTAGGTGAGTAAACGCTCATTTCAAAACTCAAAGACAGATCTTCAATTCAAAGAAACATGAGTACAAAATAAATATATATCATCTGGGTTTCTAGAAATCAGAGCAGGGGTGGACTTCAGAACCGTACACTGAACCTGGCCGCCTACAGCACATTGAGATATAAGATGAAAGAGAAAAAAAAAGTACAAATATTCAATACATCAAAGAAATTGGAGGGCGGTCTCACCTCAGCTGCAGCGTAACCAGGGTACAGCTCCACTCCGAGCTCCTCGGCCTGCTCCCCCAGCCAGCGCACAAAGTTCCCCAGCCTCACGATGTAGTTACCATGGTTCCCCATGGGCAGTCCTACAGACAGCCAGAAAAACCGTGCACTTAGTAAATCACCTCTGCTGAGGTAACAGAGTTTTATGGAGTTGTGACATTTGAAAACAGGAGTTTGAGAGACGTCTCAGTTCTGCTTTATTAAAAGAAAAACTAATATATCTGTAACCCATTTAAATAGTCATTCTGTGATTTCTCTTTCAACCGTATGGAATACAAATATGTTCTAAACTGATTATAATTGAAGAATGTCCAATTATTAATTTGTCTGAGTCAACACACACAGTATGATACTTGTGTGTTGGGCCTTCAGAGATCATTGCATCTTTCTCTCCACCAGCTCAGATACACAATATGTCTGTTCAGTATATAAACCACTACATTTGCACTGCAGACATTTACAGTCTGTCAGTTTCAAATCCTCCACACCTCAGTTTGGAGCCTCGCAACTGTAAATAACACGCGACAAATTCAACTCTCAGCAGAAACCATGACATCAATCCAACATTCTGTTGGTTTGGCAGAACCTATTTACACCTTGACAATCCAATAGTGTTTTTTTTACCTGGCAATATGGGGACTGGAATTCTGTGTTTCGCTGTTAAAATGCTGAACACATCTTCAGTCACTGGAGTGTTCAGAGGTGCCTGAGTCAAGAACAACACGTGTATTGCTTAGAGCTTGATTTCACAAGGATTTGTGAGTATCAATGAATAGAATTACAATCAAATGACACGTCTCTATATTCAAATAAATAGATTCCCCAATATTAGCATACATATAGGTAGTTTCGGTGCATGCAAATGATGACGAATACTACATACCTGTAAAAACATACACTTAACTGCCACAAAACATATAATACACAACAACACAGAGCAGCAGGATGGGTTTCTTCGGAAATACCAAACTCTCAAAAGAAGAAATGTTAAATGAGACTCACGCCTCGTTCCTTCCAATCAGGAAATAGCTCATCAAGTGCGGTGGGCTCCAGACAGGCTCCAGACAGAGTGTGTGCTCCAATCTGAGAGGCCTTCTCCACGAGGCACACACGCAGCTCCTTCTCATGTTCGTTGGCGAGCTGCTTCAGACGAATGGCTGCTGAAAGGCCGGCAGGGCCCCCGCCGACGATCACCACATCTGCCTCATCGGCAAACCTCTCCATTTCGATCCCTGGGAATGAACCCAAACACAAGAGGGGATTATAAAGAGAGACTATCCATGAAAGAGAGAGAGAGGCAATACATCCAGACTCAGAGTGCCACTGAAGAGTATGGGTTCCCAGTTGAAGACTCGGAGCACGGGCAGGCAGGTCGGTTAATTTCATTAGGTGCCAATGAAAGTGATAATAATCTTTATATAAATAAAAACCCACACAACTCTATTTATGATCATTTGGGTGGTACGTGAAAAGAATATCAACCAAAAAGTGTTTCAGAAACAACTTACCAACCCCGCCTCCAGGGCCAGGGTACCAGATATTACAGGAAGTTCTCGAAGGGGACGTGTAATGCAAGTTATACTCATATATTATTGATATTATTGAAGATGTATTATGAGCTTCCCCGTAAACTTTCACGGAAAACTGAAGAAATACAGAATTTCTCCTCCTGGACTCACACAACAGAAATATGGATAAGACACCAAAGTGAAGTATCTTACCTTCCCATCTCTGGTCCTTCTCCCGGGGATGGATGGTGTAGTGGGTTGTGATGCGGGGCGCTGACACCGAGGAGCAGGATCTTCTGTGTAGTGTTGTGTACAGCTGAGGGGCTGCATGCTCTGTCTGCACTGTGTTCAATACCCTGATGCACCTGTGGGCTGCAAACACATGTCAGATCAAACCAGTTCAGACCTGAGGCAACGAGACTGTGCACTGATGCGTGCTGTGTTTACTAGTTGGGTTGAGCCTCATCGAGCACGTCACTGATAAGATACTCAGCAAGTACAACAAATGCACGTAGCAACATCATAATGACATCATGCAGCTGTGTTTACGACAACGTGGTAAACATTGGCAGGAACAAGCTGTGTTAACAGACAGCTGCCGCACTGCACACATGCAGCGGTAGCACCATGCTAGCTAGCACAGTTACATATGTGACAGCTGCTAAGCTAATTTCAAGAGTTAAACATCATTAAAACATCACGAAACAACTTGCACGATAAAGACGAGTCGGTGACGGAGTCGGCGAGTTCCTGAAAAACACGTGACTGGACCGTTCGACCCGGGACAAGGACACAGATGGAGTGACCCGCACACCGGTTCAACTTTAACCTACATCTTAGCATCAATGCTAACACATGCAGGACTGCTCGAGGCTAACGCAGACGAAATAGATTTGAAAGTTAAAAAAAAAAAAAAACAACGAGAGATTATTCAGCCGGTAAATTAAAAAGCTTCGTGGAACGAGAAAGAATTAAAATAAAACACGGAGGCATCAAACACAATCAACAACACCTGAGCTAACGAGCTAACAGCGGAACCCACCTCGACTGGAGTATCTGCTAGCTGGAAACATGGCGAGTCAGCTAGCGTTAGCTCTCCAGCGGACCGGGGCTTCGCTCTTTAAAGATCCGCTGAAGTGACAGGGAGCTCGGGGAGAGACGACGAGACACAGACGCTCCGGAGCCAAAACACCGAGTCCTTACAAAACACGTCTCGTAACGAGGACACATGTCCGCGTCACAAAGCTGCGCTGCTGCTGCTGCTGCGGCGCCGCTCCCCTCCCCCTCCTGCGCCAGTGTAGATGTGTAAACACTCACCACGTGTCCCTCAGGAGGAGAATCCAGGAGGAAGCAGTTTATGAATCAGCTGTGGTGATGCAGAGGTCGTCCCAGGCCACTGTCCCCTGTCTGCACAGGGTTATATTTAGGTTTATATGTTTATATTGTTGTATAGAGGCTTTATACTTTAGGTTTATATATTTATATTGTTGTATAGAGGCTTTATACTTTAGGTTTATATATTTATATTGTTGTACAGAGACTTTATACTTTAGGTTTATATATTTATATTGTTGTATAGAGGCTTTATACTTTAGGTTTATATATTTATATTGTTGTATAGAGACTTTATACTTTAGGTTTATATATTTATATTGTTGTATAGAGACTTTATACTTAAGGTTTATATATTTATATTGTTGTATAGAGACTTTATACTTTAGGTTTATATATTTATATTGTTGTATAGAGACTTTATACTTTAGGTTTATATATTTATATTGTTGTATAGAGGCTTTATACTTTAGGTTTATATATTTATATTGTTGTACAGAGACTTTATACTTTAGGTTTATATGTTTATATTGTTGTACAGAGACTTTATACTTTAGGTTTATATGTTTATATTGTTGTATAGAGGCTTTATACTTTAGGTTTATATATTTATATTGTTGTATAGAGACATTATACTTTAGGTTTATATGTTTATATTGTTGTACAGAGACTTTATACTTTAGGTTTATATATTTATATTGTTGTATAGAGACTTTATACTTTAGGTTTATATATTTATATTGTTGTATAGAGACTTTATACTTTAGGTTTATATATTTATATTGTTGTATAGAGACTTTATACTTAAGGTTTATATATTTATATTGTTGTATAGAGGCTTTATACTTTAGGTTTATATGTTTATATTGTTGTACAGAGACTTTATACTTTAGTGGGTGTGTGGTTCTAAACCAGGGGCCACAATGAAGAGGGGCCCGCTGAATGTCCAACATCTACAGATAATTCCTGATTCAATAAGTCATTCCTTATTTACTGTTTGCTCTATTTCTTTACTATACACTGCTCAACAATATTAAAGTGTGTTCAGTGTGTAGAGTTTCTCTGTATTTGAATATTAAAGCTCCGGTGTGTAAGATTTAGGTGAAAGGGATCTATTGGCAGAAATTGAATGTATAAATAATCCTCATGATGTTTTAACTTGTTAATTTGATCTAGTTGTAGTTTTATTTACCCCAGAAAAAGCCCTTTATATTTAAATACTTTATAGAACAACAATTTGTACAATTTAGATGAAACACACTAGTGAAAACATCACTAGGATTATTTTATATTCAATTTCTGGCAATAGATCTAAATCTTACACACTGGGCCTTCAAGAAAACCACTTCATCAATGTACAGAAACACACTGCAAATTGGTAATAGTAGTTATTATAATACATTTTATTTATGGGCGTCTTTCATGACACTCAAGGACACATTACGTGTACAAATAATAATAAAATAAAACAGATACACAACAGCAGACTTCAGTTACTTCCCCAAAGCATTGAACTACGGCACGTTCTGCAACCAAACATATATAAATTCTAAATACACATAAACACAGCTTCAAATATAACACACATATATATATATATGTAAATACATAAATAAAAAACACATGAATACATTATTTATAGAGACAGTAATCCTGATTCATTTATGGACAACTAATGACTAACCAGTGATGGAGTCGCACCACCAGACAGAATATGGCTTTTCCTTCAGGCAAGAACTCAATAACTGAATCAAGTATTCAGCCTTAACTGTTGTTAAATATTTGGCTTCCTATTTTTAAATAATAGATGTTCTCATTATGCCTCTGCCCATAATGAAATAAGAATACATAGTACAAAGTCAAGGCTGAATACGTGAATGATGCTACTGGAAATAAATGCACAATGAGTGCGTCTGTTGTTGATGTTGATTGCACTAGTTATTCAATAATGTTGCACATACACATTATTCTATGTAGTTGTACTGACCCACTATTATTGTGTTATTGTGTCTCCAAAAAAACTGCACATATTAAGAAATATACTTTCTCTTCAGAGTGAATGTGTTCTTTCAGGTGGAATTAACTAGTTAACTTCCAAAAACTATTTAAAGATATCTGATTTAGTTCTTATTGAAGGTCCATTGCTGTGCATTAACTATGACTAATTATCTTTTAAGTTCCATACATTTGTGTTCAAAATTCAAATTCCCTAAAAATCTTGGATCTTTAAATTTTCATAAAAGTCAACGAGCAGATTTTATTAATGAAAAGAGAAACAGAAAAACTAACTTCATAATTTATTTATTGAAGGGCACAGGGTCAATACAACAAAGGAACCAATAACAACTTTTAAACAAACATTCCCATCAATATTAAATCTTTTCAGCATAAATGAGAATGTGATGGAAACACAAACGGTCACATAAAGCACGAGGTACTCTCATACCATCGTTACATCTAATTTATTCTCCTCTTGTGCTGCAGCATGTTTGTGATGCATTCACACATTTAACATTTAAAAATCAGTTTCCACGGGAATCAGTCCTTCACTGAACAAAGAATATGCACAGATGCATGCACAAAAGTCTTTACTGTACAGATCACAGTGTTAGAAAAAATGTGTGGTGTGGTTGTTGGTGAGTCTGTCTCCCAGACCAGCTGGGGAAAGACAGGATTTTATAAAAGACCATTTAAAATCGCTGCCTGTGTAGCTGCAACTCACTTATAACTTTCACCAAGTTATACCCGTCAATATTAATCACCGTACATTCTTTATATCTTGTATATTACATTCAACATTTCCCTAAGATAAATATTGGTGGCAGAAGCAACACAATGGACTAAAGACAAAAACACAGAATACAAAAAGTGTGTATTTTTTCTTTCCCTTGCAGACTGCATGAGAAGATTAAGGGGTTTCACACAAAGTAAAAAAAGTTCTTCGCTGCAAGTAGAATCTTTGTACAGTGCTGTCAGCAATATGAGATTAAAGGAGCGACATACAGCATGAAATGGATTCTGACGTGCATATGAACTCTTGACAAAGGAAAGTTCTAAAATGGATCCATTCAACTCCCCACTGGCTCATTGTACAAAAGAGAATTTCATCTTCAAGTTAATCGTATCTTTTCACAATGTACAGGTTTACATTGATTCAGCTGAACATGTTAGTTTTTCAGGTCACAGAACGTCCCCACCAGACGTCCTCACGTGTGGAGGTTGAAAAAGAGATAATAAAATGACTGCACTGCTGCTGGACGATTGTGTGTGACGGAATTCAGATCCATCCTGAACACCATAATCCTCTTCTTTTTTTTAAAATGTCCTTAAAGTTTCCATTTCTTTGAACATTTGCAGAGACTCTTACAGATATGAACGACCATCTTTGGTGATAAATGTGGCGGCGGTGTGATTCCCATCAGATCCTTTGCATTTGTTTTGACAGTACCCATATAACAAGGAACTCTCATCTGCCACGGCAGCGTAAACTGATTTACAGCTGCAGACAACATGATACCAGAGTTTAAGCCGGTGCATCACCGTCAGGAGCGATGCTGATAAACACAGTAAGAAATGTATCAAACAAGTCTATATAAAGTTATATTACACCAAACGTTGAACGGTCAGTAGAAAAATACTCAACGAAAGAAACATTAGCAAACAAAGAAGTTCATCAGTTTTGACGGCAGTAAAAAAACTAACAATAAAACCAGTTTAAAGGAAGATTATGTGATTTGAGCAACTTTGTACACGAGGGAGTTCAGTTGATGGTAGACCCGTCCCAGCAGTCTGTGGTTCTAAGTGGTTCTAAGTACTTCGGATAACCACTTGAAACGATGTTCAGGCTTGAGACGAGTCGATCAAGTCGGCTTATCTGCTGGATCTTTTCCGTGTCAGTAATCCGGAGAAACGTTGGGTTTAGGTCCGGTTAGGAAATAAAAAACAGAACGCCTGCAGGTATGGGTCACATTCAGTTGGTTTCCTCTCGGGCTTAAACGGGTTCGGACTGAAAATTGCAGCCCTGGTTCTGAGCATGCCAAAGTGCCCCACCTACAGGAGAGCAGATGAATGAAGGTAGATACTGCCTCCTACAGGCAAAGAAAGTAATTGTTGCTGTGTATATTTTCAATACTTGCACCACCTGCAGGCAAAGAGTGTTACAACATCAGTTATATCACTTTTTTATAAACTGTTACAACATTGGAGACAATATATTTTCATTCTTTTGCACAAAATGTCGAAGACCACAACTAACGTGAACAAAATTTGTACAATATGGAGACGCAAGAGGAAAAGTCATAGGATCGCAAAAGTTAGTATAGGTTTCATCCTCAGGGCACCACGAATGTCACTCAAAGGTTGTTTTTGCCAAATTAAATCTGACCGAACGCTTGATTAGCTTTTATAACAACAGCCTGCAGATGGTGCAAATGTCAAAAACATTGAATCCCTAGATCAGTGATCCGAACCTCTGCTGTCATAAGCCTTCAGTGGCTGCCTCTGCTCTACTAACTGAATTGATTAAAATGTGCAGTGTTAATTAACGCGACACACAAAATGAATAAAAACACACAATGTCTACAGAGACTTAACGAACTGGGGCTCAGTGGACAGAGTCTTCTGTGGCTGAGAGACACTATCTTCATTTATCTGTCGGCAAGAAAATCCTGTTTTGTTATTAAGGGATTTATTTTGTAAAGTAAAATGGATTTGGCCGGAGACATTGTCAAAAAACCCAACAATGTGTTAATCCATCTTTCAATATATCTTTTCCACCAGTGCCACGCTCCCCTCCCCCGGGTCCTTTCACCTCCACAACACTTCAGCCCCAGGAGCAATTTACAAGCGGATTTCAAAACTCAACCCTACGTAGAAAGAATTTGAAGACGGACTTCACTCTTCTGCTGCGATGGCTGACGCTCCGGTGACACAGGCACACACTGGGATTTCCACAAAACCACTCAAAAATCAGTGTATCATTAAACCGGTTAAACTCTTGTAGTTGTGGAGACGGATGAATGATCACATGTTCTTGCAGTGAGACACTTAGATGAGTTCATGTGTTTGTGTGTGAGTGAGCGTGCGCAGCATGGTTTGTTTCTGCGAGCACACCGACACGACCGTACACTGCTTCTGCTGCTGCTGCTGCTGCTGCTGCTGCTGCTGCGTGCACCGCGTGATGTCATTGCATCCGTCGTTGGTATTTTCCACAGGGGTGAGCTTGGCCAGCGCGTTTGTCATTTCCAGAGCGTGGCCCGGGGTGAGGCCGTGGCTGTTCTCCTGCAGGGGCCACGTTTCCTGCCAGGTGAGCGACGGATGATGAGCGGGGTGACCGCTGAGCAGCGGCCTCTTCTGTCTGTAGTTGGCCCACACCTGCAGAATGGTCTCTTTGAAAGGCCGCGTGGTCAGCGTGTAGAGGATGGGGTTAAGAGCACTGTTGATGGGGAGGATAAATATGACGACCCAGGAGCTGATGGTGCCTGAGGGTGGAGAGGGAGAAATGGTCTGTGTTAAAAGATGAGAACACAAAAGTCTTTTTTCATTTGTACAATAAATGAAATTTCAACAAGGTGGCAACAGTTAGATGCTCAGTTAAAACTTAATAATTTACTATGATGTAAGATTCAGACACAGTGATTGAAAGACTTAAAGGAAGATTCCACTGAAAATATATCTTTTGACTTTTTCCTCCTTGTGAAATGGAAAACATTGTAAAATATAGAAACATTAACTGCTCTGCAGAAAACAGGACAATGATGGTCGTCAGCAGACGGACGCAAAAAGTGTGTCAAGACATTGGACCAATTAAAAAAAAGAATTAAAAACTAATTTTAGGAGTTATTTATCAGGTTAGTGTTTTAATTATTGAATTGATGTTTGATGGGATGGGAGAAGCGTCATGATTGACAGCTGAGACTGACTTGTGATTGGTCGACAGCGAGTATCAATGGGACCTAACGTGGCTCCATCAGATGCAGTTCAGTGATGATATATCATAGCTCTTAATGGAAGTGATTTAAAGGACGATAACATGTTGAGCTTTGTTGCTCTAAAAGCAAAGTCACGATTTACTCTGAATCCAAACACAGGAACAGTCGGCAGAAGCTTTTTCAGCAGAGTCTTAAAAGTATATAAAATGAAATTTTACAATTGCTGTGAACCCGACTGCAGCTGCTATCGTCAGTAAAAGAGAACAGAGAACCTTCTGGATGGAGCCACGCTGAGGGAGCATGATATTGTACTTGATGCTCAAAACACAGACTTTCAGTGGAGCGTTCCGTTGAATGTTTATAGCACTTCTACTATACCGGGAATCTCCACCTGCAGCAGTGACAGGATCTTGAGGATGAAAATGGGGATCCAGCACAGGGAGTCCGTCACGACGATGGAGAAGAACCTCTTGGCGATGGTCACCTCTTTCTTGATGTGGTTGCTGTACTTGGTGGTCTGAGTGCCTGTTCTCTGGATGTTATAGAACATGCTTGCATAGGCCAGGACGATGATGAGGAACGCCACCAGGTTCAGACCTACAGGGGAGACACGTGGTTTGATTCTGGATCAGCTGCAGCAGCATGTGTTTGCACTACGGACTTGCATTTATAACAGAGTATGAATCCACATGCAAATAAATACAAAGACACAAATCACAACAAAAACGTGACAGATTATTGAAGGTACAAATTCCCACCCAGGAAGATAACGATGGAGTAAACGTGAGCCCAAAGCGTCTCAGGCTGCTCCGAGTGCAGCGGGAAGCAAACTCCGTTGGTCCCGTAGAAGTTGCGAAACAGCCCCTTGCAGACCAGCGGCAGGAAGGCGACGATAAAGCCAAACACCCAAATTCCGAAAAGGATGGTGACAGTTCGTCGCCAGCCGGGCGTCAAGTACTTGAAAGGGTAGACGATGCAGATGTATTTCTCCAGGGTGAGATAAGTGAGGAGCAGGACGGATACCTCAGTGGACAGCATGGCCAGAGAGCCGATGACCTGACACTGACTGCTGTCCATCCAGGCCTGAGCGTGCCGGTTGTACTCGCCTCGAAACTTCAGGTCATAAGCGCCGATCATGAAGAGGTAGATGCCCATGAGCCCGTCTGCACCTGCAGGTAAGAAGAGCTTTTTTTAGATCAATGGCTGTCGACCTTTATCCAATGATATAATCTTTCCTCTGTTTGTTTGTTTGTCTGTTAGTTATCACAGAAGTGAACTTGGTGGAAGGATACGATACCGGGCAGGAAAGAGGATGTTACTTTGTGGTGTGGCTCTTTCAACATTGTCCTTGATTTGTCAGACAATAAAAACCAGACATGTTTAAGGGACTAATGATTAATGGGTTTGTGCAATTGGTGCGGATCCAAATGAAGATGTGGAGATAGTGAATTCAAAGGTGGTTTCATCAGGGCTCTGTTGGGCCTTGGTGGAAGCGTGCGCTCTCTTAGCGCCCTAACGGTTCATAAATCCTCTTTTTATTCCACAGTCCCTCGCTGATGTCGGCGGACAGGTTGGGACGCTGGTGACACATCGCAGGTGTGTAATGCAGCTCTCGTCTCATCACACGGGGAAGCTGAGATGTGTTTTCTCCTCACCGTCGTCTGCCATAACTCTTAACCTTATGATTAAATTGAGCTCAACGTTCGACTGTTTTACGAGTCTTTTCACTCTAAGAGCCAATGAGTCATAGGGAACACAATGCATTCACCTGAGCAGCCAGACAGCTTCTGCACGGCCAGGACAGACCTGACTTTTACTTTGTCCAAGCTCTAACTCATGTGCTCAGGACTTTGACTTTCAAACACACTCAATAACATCCGTTCTGAAGCAGATCGTATCGCTGGCACAGACACTTCAATGAAAAAGCAATTCCAAGTCTAAAATATGCAATTTATTCTAAATATTATTTTTTTTTCTCCACGACCATCCAGCAACCTCGAGATATAACCTCACAAGCTCCACGTTGAGAATCGCTGATTTAAAGAACTTTACAAACTTCTGTGCAGTAACAATAGAGCATTGACTTTACAGCAACATTCAGATGCACCGTGACAGACAGCAGCCGCTCAACCTTGAGTCATGCAGGAGAACCAAGAACAAACCACTTAAACATTGAAATGGCCTCTTTATACAAAGCTGGATATATAGAATGGAGCGTGTGCAGAATAAGAATTACACTGCGTCCATTCAGAAATCAGAATCAACATCCTCTTTGTCACAGTCCTTCAAAAAGAGCACTTGGCACATTTCATCAGAATCATGCAACAAAGCTCAGCCAGAGGCAGAAGATCCAACTCATGTCACGATTGATGCTGAAGATGTCCACAATCGATTTTTAGAGCAGATTATAAAAAAACAGCTTTGACATCAGGGTGCTATTGATTGTCTCTCGTAACTCGACCAGTAAGCGAGTAACTTATTATCCGATGTGTGAAAAGTCTTTTACGAGTGCAAGATTATATTCTGGGTTGAACAAACGTCTTTTAGACATCGTTGTGAGTCTTCAATCAGAGGCTAGAAAAGATCGGCCTTGACTATAAAGTCCAATGATTGAAAATATATAGTTTTCGACATCCATTCAGTTCCTTTTCACACTGACACCCACTAACATCTGACTTTTTCTCTGCAATGGGTTCAGAGAAAACGATAAATGAGGGTTGGACATAAAATTTTTACCTGAGCTAATTATGGATACACAATAATTCCATGTGCATAATTACATAAAAAAGCAGTGAGGGCTTTATACTGCTCATCTAATGGGAAGACTGCTCATGCATATTTCTGATTGAACGCATTGACTGTTGTCCTTTCATCTTCACAGATGTTAATGCATTTGGCTCCAAGCCTGACCTTCAGTAAAGGTTTTCAAATGCAAAACGTTTGCCTAGAAGAAGGATAAGAACTAAAAAAACTAAACCCTACATCTTGTTTTCCTTCACACTTCATCTGCCCCCTTGCAAATTCATCACAATGTTGAGCCGACACTCAAAGCAGAAGTTAAATTGACAAATTATGACCTCTGAGGAATATTTGCTTCATGTTGTCACTGCTTGATGTTTAGTTCCTCGACAAAATGAAACAGTGAGGTCATGACCGAACCCTCCAGAGGGTCATTATCTTTGATATGGAAACATACCAGTGATCACCAAGAAGCATGTTTAACTCAACATGTGGTGCATATGATTATTAAAGACTAGATAATAATAATAATAACAGGAGAGCGGAGGTGAAGGTCCACCGGGATGATTCTCTGAGTAATACGACTAAATGCCACTTAACCATTCAATTTAGTTTGCAGGTTTCTTATGTGTATATTACATAAATATATAATGATACTTTAAACTTTTATGTGAAATTCCCACAAGCAGCGAATACATCTGTTCATAAAAAATTAAACCTTGACCCTCTGGCTGACTCCGCTGGCCTCAACATCCCCCCTCTAGCTCAGGGTGGAGAGGACACAGGGGACCCAGTAGCATGGGTACAGATATAAGTGAGAATTAAAAAACAGGTGATAGGAAAGAGAAGATTAGATTCAGAACACATAAATGTGTGAAACCACTGGGAGCTCCAGCGATAAAAATACATTACATCACCACCTCTATATGTCGAGAGGAACAATTTGTTCAAGTTAACATTATCTGCGTGTCTCTACTTTGTTTATGACTCAACTCTGTTCCAGCCCTTTTATAACAGGATGAAAAGCAACATGCAGACACATCCTGCTGGAGCGACAGGTTTTTAATCCATTGTTGAATTGAGAAACAAGCACAGAATTAAAAATCTCTCGACTTTTACTCTTGTGTTAATCACCTTAATCACCGCCTGACATTCTGGTAATAAACCTTTGAATGTCGTCACGTATTAAGCGAGTGAGCCCTCACACGAGATGTGAATAATGACTGTGATCCGCGGCTCTCATTGTGGATGCAGCAGGGAAGAGAGGATATATCCACCATAACATATATTTTCTGCTTTGCATATGTGAGCCCTTTGATCCGAACGGCTCTGAGTCTTATTGTAAATCCATATAGGGACCCTCAATGTTTTTCTCGCTCCGCACAGTCAAATTGTCTTCCTGCGGTAACAATAGAGGTAATTGCCATCTGTCAAATGATTCCAGAAATCTCTGTGAGTGTGTGGCTCGCATATCTCGAGAAAACGTTCGCCCTCACACCTTCACACTCGGCATGTGTCTTGTTAAGGGCCCAATGGAGAGCAGTGTTGAATCTGGTGCAATGAAGACATGGCGATATTTTAGATATTAATTAACTTAAACACTGAATCTCAAGTTCAGGGTTCTGCGTACTGAGTCGAGCTTCACCAAACTTTGAATAAACCGACGAACGGCTCTTTGTGCAGCAGCGATCGAGCAGCTTCAGAGTTCTCATATAGTCGGTTTGCAGGAAATCCAAGCACAAGCAGGGTATATGTGAGTGCAGGCTTTTGAGTGAGAGCGTTAGAAAATCTGGATGTGAAATAAGTAAGTCCTGCTTTCAAAGTGGAAAATCCAACCAGCATCACTACAGGTCGAGCAGACAGCCCTGACTTCATCATGATGGTATAAACGGAGTTTGTCAATCATAAAACAGCAAACCACTGCAGTGCACTTCATGGGTTTTCTTAGCTTGAGCGGCTCCATCTCATATCCAACCTTCTGTTCAGCATCAGTGCTGAGTCTCGTCTTGAAATCAATTCCCGTCTATCCACAAGAATACACACGTCTCTTCCATCAACGGTCCGTTTTAACCTGACACACCCCAGAGTCAGTCTTTATGATGCTACTCTATATTTGGATCTGCAGCTGGAAATGATTAAATATATCTGAATGAGTCCAACTATCTAATCAGCCATCGACTTGAGTGATCAGCTCGTGCAGTTGCCACATTTTCATTTCAGTTTTGTCTTAATAATTTCTTGGAGTTGTTTGTATTCAGCAGATATGTAATGAGATTTTCTTGTTATTTGCACATTTAGTATTTATGAGGGTGTCTCACAGTGCGTGTAATTTAAAAGCAGTTGAGGAAACACACCGATAATCACACTGAGCACCAATTTCAACTTCCCACTGGGTGTGCAGAATTTCTCATTTCCACCTCTGTAGTTGTATCTGGCTCAGCTCCACGATCTACAGTCGGGCTTATAAACACACTGTAATGGTAAATATGACTGTGGGTAAACCGTGAACTTGTTTTCATTGAGCAAGCAGCCATCAAATGACCATATTTTTAAAAATGTGTTACTGAGCAGTAAATATTCGAGGCTGGTACTCAGCATACCTCCGCCTAACAGTTCTCTTAAATTCAATCAAGCTGAACCAAACAAGATAAATTCATAAAGATCAGTCGTCTAAATACAGTTAGCCTGATTTTCTTTCATCATTTATTTACTGAGAAATGAGTGGACATGTCAAAAAAAGCTTTATCTCATATGGTAAAGAAAGAAAGTGAAAAAAATTCACCCCTGTTGTCAGGAACGTCTTCTGTATTCATATACAAGCATTCCTATCCTTCCTTCAACCAGCTAACCAGCTAATCATCATCAACCCACCCACCCACCAATGAGCCAACCAACCAACCAGCCATCCAACCAACCAACGAGCCAACCAACCAGCCAACCAACCAACCAACCAACCAGCTAACCAACGAGCCAACCAACCAACGAGCCAACCAACCAGCCAACCAACCAGCCAACCAACCAACCAACCAACCAACCAACCAACCAACCAACCAGCCAACCAACCAACCAACCAACCAGCCAACCAACCAACCAACCAACCAACCAACCAACCAACCATCCAACCAGCCAACCAACCTGAAGTAAAAATACTTATAATACTGATTTTGTAAAAATCTAGTATTTACAGTGTCTCTATAAAAGCTTCTCTTCCGCTCCAGCCCTCCTGTGTATGCAGTGACTCACAGCAGAGGGAGATGATGCACATGGCGTGTAGTTTGTTCTCGGAGCGAATGTACGAGCGCATGCAGATGACGAAGATGTTCCCGAAGCAGGTGGTGGCCGACACCACCCAGACGAACACCCTCAGCACGATGTTGGCCAGAAGATCCTCGAAGGACGAGATGCCGTCGGTGTTTGGTTTGCAGCTACGCACGTGAGGAGCATAACCACAGTACTGGAACTTCTTGAAGTAGCTGTAGTAGGAGATACAACCAGAGTATCATGTGAAACACAAGAGAATGGAGTATATTATATATTATATATTAGAATTTTACAACAATTTCAAATATTTGAACTTGAACTTTCTACAGACTTTAAATAAAGAATGAAAGCTTCCTAATAGTGAAGCCAAATCATCTTGATCGCCCCCCTGGTGGCTGGCTGCAGTATAGATCATAAACTCCACCTCCTCCATGTTAGCAGATGGGACTTGAACCAAAACTAAAAAGTACACTTCAAATAAGTTTCTCTCAAAAACACTTTCTGTCATTTCAGGTAGTTCTTATCACGCTCATGTTTGTTCAAGTATGCATTTTGCAGAAGGTTTGGTCTTAATCGTGATTGGTCCAAACGTGAATCGTCAGGACCTTGATAACGAGGCTCCACAAACACTTCTGCACAAGTTCTGGTTCTAAATGAAGACAACAATGGTGGTGATTCATATCCAGGTTATTTAACAGGGGGAGGATTTGTTAAATGCTATTTGTGGTGCTCACAGAAATGTCCCTAAATAATAAATACAGCTAATTAGCACTACACACAAAGTACAACCAAAGCCGAAGGGAGTGTCAGTATGGGGCTGGTTCTGCTGGTGTCTTTTTATAAAAGAAAGTATTGATCTAGTTAAACATTTGACAGGATACAATTCAATAGGAATCCTCCTCTGGGGAGCATGAATCACTTAATGGCAATCAATGCAAACTGAGGAGACATTTCAGATGTCACCTGCTGCTGAATCAGCAACGTGTCTGCCCAAAAACATTCAGGTTTTCTGGTTAATCCGCACACGTCACAGTCAGCAGCTTTCACAGGTTCTTGAACTGTGTCCTTGTGGAACTGGAATTAAGACCCTGGAATAAAAAGTCTTGAAAAGCTTCTATGATTGTTCCAGAGGCTGAAAAGGGATATATTTACAATCTGTATTATCCTATTCAGGAAGTCCATGGGGGGGCAGAGTAATCCCGACCGAGTCACCTCCCAGCAGGAGATGACACACACAGATATATATATATATATATATACTGTATACATATGTGTGTGTGTGTGTGTGTCAGTCTAGAGCAAATCATGAGCGTTAAAGTTGAAGCACTGTAAAGCACAATAGAACACTTACATATGAGTCAGGTATTTGAGAGGTTCAAACATCCGCCGTTGTATGTTTCCAATTTCTATCCCCTCTATGCTCCTGGAGAAACATAAAGACTCAGATGATGCAAAAACACATAGTCACATTACAGATTCATCACACTCACTGTGTCAGCTGCTCCTCTGCAAGCCAACGTGACCTGAACGCTCTTCACACAAAGCGGATCTAGTTTCTCAGTGTGCGACGGGGGCGTTTTTCTAATTAGTCGGAGGAGTCATTCGGCACAAAGCGGCGAGGGATACTTACAATGACTTCAGTTTGTGCAAGTTGTCAAAGTGGTCGACTTGGAGCTCCAGGATGGGATTGTACGATATATTCCTAAGAAAAAAAATAAAGGAAACCAGCAGTGAAAGTCCTTCGAAAAAAAGTACAGTAACATTTATATACGTCAAAATGTGAAAATGCATGTTATTATGCAGGTGTTGTGTTTATTTCAACGCCTTCAACTTTACCCCAGCACACACAGCCTTCTGCTACATATTTACGATGTGCTCTTGAATAATTCTTGTCTATTTCTTGTTTGTCTTCCACCCACCACCACATTGTTTACTGCTCGAGAACAAGCATTGTCTGCCTGCTACTCAAAGTTACAAAGCTTAAGATTTCTGTCAAATCAAAGCTCATTTTTCAAACAGTTCACGTTTGCCCCCCGCTTCTACACTCGTCATTCAATATACAGTATTTATAATCACTCATTATATCTCTCTATATATTAGTTTTCTTTGGTTGTGGCTCAGTCTTCAGATCCCTGGCACAGATAATTGATTCACAAGCGCATGATGCATTCATGTAATCCACCACATGTTCAATATATGTGAGCTCACTGCTGATAAATAAAACCCCCGCTGTTGATGTTTTACTTTGAAAGAATCCAAGTGGGGAAACACATGGTGGCGCATTCATTTTAAAAGGATCCCAAGGTAATGCAATATGCAGCTCTGGGAAAACATTAAGAGGCCACTGACGTTTCTCTGATTCTTACATTTATAGATTTTGACAACATCTCTGAAGTGGTAAGTCTTATTTTTTCTTCTAGAGCTGTATATAGATCTAAATATACATATTAGCAAAGTTAGAGCTCACCACGATCAAATCTAAAAAAAGGATAATTGAGGGTTTATCTTAACTCTGCGCAGCTGTTGTGTGACTGCAGCCTCAAATAATGCAACTTTAAAGGGTATTTACAAAAACATAACTCATTAAAAGTCAGTTTAATCAAAGCTACGACAAAATCAAAGGGTGTGTGTTCTGTATACAGTATTTCTGCATGATGCCGAAATATCTCTGCTTTAAAAATAGCCAGCTGAGTGAGAGCATGAAACACAACCCTTTTGATATTCATGTTATAGGTGTGCATGAATACAGAGCTGCAGATCCCTGTCTACTCGTGTAAGTACAACTCACAGTTGAAGCAAATCCCCCAGTAAGACAAAGAGATTGGGAGGAATCGCCACCAGTCTGTTGTTGGATAGATCCCTGCGCACCAAGACAAATCCACGTTGGTTCCCCAAAAGACACAAAGCGACAAACAAATATATTCATGCACAAACACTCCAGCATCCAACAAAGGCTCACAGATCTTGTAAGAGGAGCTGTGCAATGTACAGGGGGCGGGTTGCATAACAGGCACAGTGAAAACACAGAAGGCTCCATGTACATGTTTGTAATGTAAGTCACCGGTTTGATGCCCCCACAGCTGTTGGTTTTATGTGCAAAGGAAGGAAGGCATGACGATAATGATCACAGCTGAATCTAAGCTTCAGTCGTGAGATGCAAGTTGAGCCCAAATGCAATTCACCAGTTGTACAGAAAAGGATATTGTCATATCGTGATGTATATGAATATAAGAGTGTGCGTTTAATAGCAATGTGAGTTTGTGTTATTTTGTCATCCATCCTTTATCTATACTGCTGATGTTTTCCTAAACCCAACAGGTCTCCAGTCAACCAGAGGGCCACGTTTATTCAGCTGTTCGACATGAACTCAACTCCAGACATTTCCAGAGGGGCGCACGGAAGAATGCAAATGTCAAAGTCAGATGCTTCAGACATTTCGAGGACCTTGTCGTGCCAACCCCCAGTGAAGTGTCTGGAGAATTCAGAGTGTTGATGATGTTTCTTAAGCTGCTTTCAGACAAACACTGGCCTCCGCAGCTCCTTTTCCCTGGAGGAGCATGTGTGAATGCAAATCAGAACTCAAATAAGAACTTGCTCCATCTTAAGGTTCTTTCTTACTTTCTCATAATTTTCATGCTTTTTCCCCTTTTTTGTTCTTGTTTTGAAGTGACCACGATTAACATATCACATTTTTTTAACCCGACAGTTTCAAACCTTCAAACAAAATGGACTTACAATTCTCCGAGCTTCTGGAGGACCAAGAGAGCTTGTTCGTGTATGTGGCCGATCCTGTTCCGCTGTAAAACCCTGGAGAAAAGCACAAACAAATGGGACAAAAAAAGGAACCATATGACTCCCTGACCTTTTAAATCCCATTTAATGAGCCGCTGACTCTGACTCCGTGCACAGACCAGAGAAACTCAAGCAGATCTTCACAGGAAATGCAGGAAAAGGTCTTTTTTAAGCAGAAAGATTGCCTCAACCAGAGATTACATAATGTTTGTTTGTACTTACAGGACCGTCAACATATTGCATGAGCAGAAGGAGACGTTTCCAATCGTCTCTATGAGATTGCCCTCCAGATCTCTGCAAGAGCATGTTATGAAAAACACAGACACACATGAAACGTACAGAAATGTACACACACACATGCAGACGGACAGAACATATTCATCAGAAGACATTTTCAACGACGAGACAGCTTTTGATTTTTCTCATCCTACTTACAGCCAGTTCAATCTTGGCATTTCCCGGCAGATGTCATCCAGCTTGGTCAAAGAGTTGTTCAAAAGAACCCTGTCCATCAGCGAGACACAACGTCACAGGGACACATCAACAAAAGGCTTTTAGCGGGACGTTTGACAATTTGAAAAATCAGAGCAAAGCAAAATAACGATGAACGGAATAAAAACTCACAGTAAAACAAGGGAGTTCAGTCCTGAAAAGGTCATGGGGGATATCTGATGGATGTTGTTATTTTCTAGGATTCTACGAAAAAAACAAAATCAACAGCAACAAGATGAAGTTTCAGATTAATGTGCAGCGAGTTAATTCATCAATAGAGACCAGTATGGAATAAAGACAAAGTCATGAAGAAGAAAACATCGCTGATTAAAACCGAGAGCATCACCACGTTAACGTCAGTGTGATAAGAAGTACCTAAAATACATCTTTAGTTTGTTTCATATACATCCACTAACATGGAGAAGGCATAAGGCTATAATGCAGCCAACCTCCCGGTGGCCATGGAGACGCTATGGATTCGGATTTGGATCAGTAGCTCCTCTATTACACCTCAGAATTCTTTATAATGACACCAGTGAAAAGACGTTCACAACAAATTCAAACTCAGTCATTTTTCTGCAGAACTGTCTGGCAGAGGAAAATGTACGTACAACCACTCCAGCTTGTGCAGGTCCTGGAACACGCCGGGCATCAGGGCCGATATCCTGTTGTAGCTCAGATATCTGGGAGAGGACAGACACGTCGGGGGAGGTTATCTGAACAGGATGACATAACTGGGAAAACGTATTTCCAAACATTTAACACGCAGCTCAACATCCGTGGAGCTTTAACCGAGCTCCGTGGCGGTTTGGCGACACTCCTGCTCGTCTCTTAACGGTGCTTTATTCGCTTTAATGGACGGGAGTCTTATCGAGTTCCATCACCGACAGGTAGCATCTGTATGTCTCTGCTTAACATCGCCCTCCTGAGCCCCAGGCATTAATATGAAGTCTTAACAGCCTGCAGGGTTCCCTCTACATTTCTCTGCCTGGCTGCAGGGATTTGCTTCCATTCAGCAGCGGGAGCGTTATCGAGATCGGACGCTGATGGTGGGAGATGAAACCTGGCTCACGGTTATTTTTACCCAAAGGTGTTTACAGACGTGGAGGTCGGACTGAACCATTTATGAGTTCAGGTCTATTAATGTTGGATGGTTGTGCCCATGGCAATCAGTTATTATGTTTCCCTTAATTGAACTTTTTATTTGTTATAGTGAAAACAGGATTTCTGTTTTTCGCTCCTACAGGACTAATATCTGTGTGTGTGTGTGTGTGTGTGTGTGTGTGTGTGTGTGTGTGTGTGTGTGTGTGTGTGTGTGTGTGTGTGTGTGTGTGTGTGTGTGTGTGTTTGTGCTAAATGCTGCAGCTTGATTAAATTTAAATGGGATGTTGGCTCATTATAGTTATAATATGATTATTCTGTGTGCACAGCCATTCACACAACAAATACAACTGTTTGCTTTCTGGCACGAGACACGAAATCAAACCAACTCACAGTCTGGTCAGGTTGTAGAGTCCTCTGAATGCATCAGGACTCACATCTTGAATTCTATTGTGCTGAAGGTATCTACACAGAAAACACACACACGAAACAATCAGGTACAATGAATTATCCGGAGACAATGACACAAATCCAATATCCTCCTTCACCTGTTAACGTAAAAACAAACACAATCAACGGGATGGAGATGAACGTCCAGTGGTCTGTTGACTAACCCTCGACAAACCTCCACTGGTGGCGTTAGCGTTCTGTATCTCTGTGTATTCTGCAGACCTGTTAGCTTGTGCACGTCTCAGGGAGAAATGTTCAAATAGAATAAAAACGTTTCGGACTGTCAGAGGAGCGAGTGAGAGCGGAGAGCGCGACGCAGACAAGCGGCTCCTGGCGGAGGATCAGACCTGTTCTCCCCCGTCAGCGGCGGCGGTGCAGCGCTGTGTGAGGCTGATAAACAGCAGGAGTCGGAAATGAATGAATCCGTAACGGAAAAAATGTGTTCTGTTAGTGCTCCCAGCAGAACCCTTAGCCTCATACATATCAGCTTTGCAGAGCTGAAATTCATTTGTTGTATTTTTTCCTCTCAAAAGGCGGCTCCGTGGTATCAGGACATTATTCTTCACCGAATGAATAATGTAGACCCCAACACATGGTGGAAATCCTCGTGTCTTATCATATAGGCCTCTTGAAATGAATAAAAGATCAGAACAGTAAGGAAATTATTATTTTATTTGATCATAGTGTAAAATAAGATTTGAAATATATATATATATATTTGAATAAGTTCCAATGGATCACTCATGGGACACTCACAGTTTCTGGAGGCTCTGGTACTTGAAGAAAGTGTTTTCCTTCAGCTTGTGAAGCCGGTTCCTCTGAAGAGACCTGAAAAGAAGAAAAAGAGTCAAACTCACCGTCAAGGTTACACAAGTGGCTTTTGTAGTTTCTAATAAATGGGATTCACAAGGTCTATTAAACTTTATTATGAATACTCTCAAACTTCAAATTATTTAAAAAAAAAAAAACGCCGAACAATATATTGGTATAAAAACACAGGCTGACAGTATTTCACAACCCAGCGAACAAAAGCAATAAGTAACCATCACATTCTCCCACTTAGTCTTATTTAACGTTTCAAACCGGTCTCTGTTCGTTTTCTTTTAACGCCTCAGAGCGACCGTTTTGATTCACCTGTTGATTCCAAAGCTTTTAACGGATTAACGGGTGATTAACGGCTCATCGACTCGCACGCCGCCATCGTCCAGCGGCACGAAGCGGTCAGTGTTGGGAGATTTTCTTACCGTCGACATCGTCTCTGTGGGCTCGTCGTTCTCTCACAAAACATCCTATGACCTCGTGCTCCCGGTGTGAACGTACACTGTGGAGCGCTCCAGTAAACAAACAAGCTTTCTGACCAGAACTCAAACGGAGCTCGTGACGTTTTTCTTTCCCTGAATGTCTCTTGTTTCTTTGAGGAGGTAAACGATGGATCTACACACGTATCCAGGACCCTGGAGCCAATGGGGGCCCTCGGATTAAGACTCATCACTAAGCTCTCTGTGTTTTGATGTGCGTTATTTTAAAACAATTGTTGTGAATGGGATTATGAAATGGTTTTTTTGTCTCCTCTATGTTAGTGGATGGGACTGAAATAAGAAATCAAAGTACACGGTGGATACACTTATGTTCTTTTTACAAACGTCCAGGATATAAAAATAAAGTGAGGACCAGGACGACATAGCTGCAATGGAATATATCACCAAAGTGAAAATTGAATCGGAACGACTCGATCAATGATTTTGAAGGAGAGAAGAAGTTTCACTGCAGAGTTGTGTGGTTGTATGTGACCCTTACTCCAGTTAATGTTAATTTATGTCAACTTTACTGCACATGGGACCTTCAAAAGTTTGTAATGTAATATATCAGCATAATAAATAGAATTTGAAGGGCTGTGTGGTTGTACGTTACCCAAGGCCACACAGAGAGTGTTTGTATTATTTACATGTTTGCTGTTAAATTCACGAGACCTTGAAAAAAAACCTCCTCCAAATAGTGTTTTACTGAATTTTGAAGTTTGCCTCTGAGATAAATTGAATCCATATTGTTATTATTTATTTGAAGCCCCAACTTCTTGAGCTGGACATGAAATTTACAGGTGAGTAATCAAATAAAAATTTTAATGTTTCGATAGTTTTCGCTTTAGAAGCCACATTTGAATTCTGTGTTTGATACTGTTCCGTCACATCTAAAAATTATTTGGTCCAACCTGAAAAATGAAGGTGAACAATCAATGTTTCAGATATTTCGACTGCAGATTTTAGTTTTACTTTTAAATGAGAAAATATTAGTGTTGATGACGGATATATAAAAAGTTTACAGATGTTAACTCTGTGCAGAAAACTAATAAACTAACTTGTGGTAAATTGCTCATTTTAGCTTGAAGAATGTCACCTGTTCGTGAGTAGATGCATTTTTGTGAGATTTGATCAGTAGCACAATAAGTGGATTTAATTTCAAGTTGACAATCAATTAACATTATTTTTTAAATTTATCAGATTTTAGGAAAAGGTCAATCATTTGAAATGTATGAGGATGTTGGGTATTTCCTTGTCTAACATGATTGTAAACTGAATGTCTTTGAGATTTGGACAAGACAGTTTTCATTAATTCTGCACATTTTATAGACAGAAGAATAATAAACGAGCACGGAAGTAGAAGCTGTAGCACCTGTTAGCATCATCAACCTCCCTGGAATTGCCATATGAAACACGTTCCTCTGGTTTCATTCACAAAAACATCCATACATGAGTTAAAAGAAAGTTTTCATACTGCAAACTTCAAATGCTGCTTTTAGAAAAAAGAAAAAAAGAAATGTGTGTCATCAGAGCATCATGACGGAACAAAGAGGGAATTGCTAAATATGAAATGAGATGCTAAAAAGGCTTTTAAATCTGAGAGGCAGTCGACAGGATGCCGGACTTGTTGGTATCAACCACTGATTTGTAAACGTGAGCGCAGACGAAGAGCGTGAGGCAGCTGTTAAAGTCAGAGAAGTTTCCAAACAGATACTGAACTATCAGGTTCCTGAGCTGCCGATAAAGATTCAGTTCATACCAGATGAAACATTCATGTAAGTGGTTGTTGATGAAGTCCGTTCTGCGTAGGTGGAAAATACTAAAACCTTGAAAAACATTTCCGAGGTAAATATCTCTTATTTCACCTGTTATTCTTCTTTTCTACTCACTTTGCTTCCAACACACAACGACTGCACTGAAAGGAACTGAGCGACGTCAGGGAGTTGTTTTGTCCGTTTCATTTGAGGAAGCGGTCGCTCTTGACCACGGACCGTAGTTTGTTTACGTGGCTGAGAAGCTCTGATGGGGAACTGGGACTTCAGCCCAGTCGGTTGTAAACACTAAGGTGCATCGTGACCAAACACCCACAACATGTTTGTTGTTGTTTTACTTGGCATTATGTGGTGTTTGTGTGTCCGTGACTGAAACATGAAAAGAATTGAAGAGGCACATACACACTGTATAAAAACCTTTTTTTATACTAATGCAATCATATGATGACAAACTATTGGTTAATAGAAATAAACTGTTGCTATGTATAACCTAATCTGATGGAGAATGATTTTCTAATTATTTAATGTTCAGAAAACACACTCATTTCCTCAGACTGTGCTTTGCTGCAGCTCCTCTGTTCAGCCTCCGTCTGAAACACATGGTTTTTAGCTCCTGTCACTTTAAGGCCCTCCTTAAATAAATAAAGATAAAGAACGTTTCCAGGATGTGTTGCGAAGGTCTGCCTGTGTTTTATCTGGCTTCGTTAGAGAGCGAACCAGACTAGCCGGTGCGTGTGACAGACATTTTAACTTTGTTTAAACCCAAAAGCACGGACGACTGAACTAAAAAAAGAAGAGGTGGTGAGCAGGCATCGCTTCAAAAATGAAAATAATCTTTGTGGTTCTAGCAGCATTGCCGTTGCACCACCGTCAGAGCAAACATTACAACCTTTTACACATATACCTGCAGCCAATTTACCTGGTAAAGTGGCCGACAACAAAGCCGCAGTATAAGTCCTTGTCGGAGGTCTGCACTCTGCTCGGCGCGCTCCTATTCTTACGTGAAATTCATGTGCATTAGTGTTCTGCTTTGGTCGGCTGCACTTTAAACTCACAACGAGAAAAGCTCTTTGAAAATTTCTGACTGCTAATATATCATACAGCCCAAATACACCATGAAGTACATCACGGCAATGACAGAGCGGACGCTGTGTGAAAGGTAATGAGGAGCGGTCCTGTAAAACTGCATCAATTCCCTGGTCTTAAAAAAAAAAAAAGCCGGAGAAATGATGCATAAAGAATGAAATTGGGTAATTTACACTGATTAAACAGGGAAAACTCTGTAATACCCACACGGCTGTATGTTCTTGTCAAACATATGTAAAGACGACAAGAAAGTATTTTGACAGAATACTACTCAGGTATGAGAAATACACATGTGATGCTGTCTCTTAGACATTCAAGGGCAAACACCGCTCATCAGCTCCATAAGGAGGGTTTGGATTTTCCTCCCACCAGAGATTCATCTTCAGTTCTGGCTGCAGGTCACACTCACAGTCGGGGGAGGGGGGGGGTGTGACGTTTCCTGGTGATTGCTCGGGTTTTAAGATACTGACAGAGTAAGGGGTTTATTTTCTACTCACATCATGGTGACATTAATCGCCACCGCAGGGACGTCTCGAAGCTGCGCGCTGTCACAGTCCAGCTCCAGCTCCCGGCACTGACACAGCTCAGGAACGACCCCCAGCACTGGAGAAGAGACGGAGGGGACGGGAGAGAGGACACCTCAATCATCCTGCCAGTGTGTCAACAACATCAATGCACAATTCCTGATTCTCTAAGATGCATATTTAAGCCGTTCCTTGTCTTGAATTTTGAAAATTGTTCCTTTTACAAGCACACTGTGTCGGAATTTGTATTGTTGGTGTAGATAATAAGTGAGATTGATTGATTGATTGATTGATTTGAGAAAATAAAAGCCACAATAATGCTCAGTGAATGGATGTAGTCTCCTGATTCTGCTGGAGGAGAGTATAAACCCTGAGATTAACGCAGTGAGTACAACAAATACAAGAAGAGTTTATTAAGTGACTTGGAGGATGAACATGAGTTTTCAATAGAGACAGTTTTCTGTCATGACTGCTTATTGGATATTCTTGGGTTAAGCTGCCTTTAATTAAATCCCAGTTTGGATATGCGAGATGTGACGAACGGAAGCTGATGAGATTGTTTCACCAAACTTTTCTGGCTCCACTGGAAACAAATTGCAATTGATGAAACATCAGAATTAGATGTGTAAAAGGCACAAAATGGCTCCGGGCAAACATTTTAATTTGCAGAGACAATTGCACGTTTAGCTCCCACTTCAACAAGCCAGGTGTTTTCAGAATCACTATTGATTGAGGCCAGTCATGAAAAGAATTGATAGGTTGAAGATGCTCTGATCATGTCGGACAGTTTATGACAACATAGATTCAGGTGCCTCTTCAAAGGCAAAGAACAAAGGTTTCCTGTCCAGCAGCGATTTGTTCGCTTGTTTGAAAAATTGATTTGAACATCAGCGATTTGTCCGGACCAGAGAACGGGAGCCATCTCTTTTTCCAACTAGAAACACCCTCCTGCGGTTGTATGCGTCCGCTGACCAGATTAAGTCTACGTAAGTCTTTTTTTTCCAGACTCATACGAGGTCGTATGTGCCACATTTGAAAAGGATTCTCTCGAAAATGTTTATGAGAGGTCACAGGTCATCCTTGAGTCCAAGGGAATGTTTGTGCCGGATGAAATATCGTGTAATACTTCACCATGACTTCGACCCCAAAAAATGAATCAAGTGAACCATTTCGAAAGAAGAAGTCCCTCGAGGCTTTCTTGAGATCTCGTGTTCACAAGAATAAGAAAAATGCTCCTTTCAGTTTCTCTCCTGCTTCACATCACCAACACGCTTCTCTCTAGAAAACAGCTCTAAACTAAATTGGGACGGATTCTTTGAACTGACTGAAATGTCATTTAATATCTGGGGGTTGTGGAGATCAGAGACAGTGACAGAAAAACAAGTCAAACAACATCAGTGAGCCTTCGCTCTGCTGTGCATCTGCTCATCTGTGCATCTGCTCATCTGAACGGCCATTTAGCTGAAACTCAGCCGGTGTTACTGTATCAAAGAATGACACAAAAGATCCGACAGCAGCTTGTAGACGATCATAATAATAAGAGAGTTCCTGGAAATGATAATAAACAAGTGGATGCTCTGAAAATGAATCCCAACGGAGCTAAATCACAAAACATCCCCAGGAAACACAAGCACGTCCAGCACAACTGCTGAAGATACCAATGAGGGAACCTAAACATACATTAATATGAAGATATGTGCAAGAGAATACATTAATACAATCCCATCACTGGATAGATTGAAGTAAAACCAACAGATATAGTGCATTAAAAGGAAAACAATCTGACTATAATAAAGTAAGTGGATTTAAAAAATAGTAAAATACAGTAAAATATAAATAAATTGAAAGCTAGATTAAAAAGGTTGGTCTTGCGTTTGCTTTTAGAAAAGTATCAACGCTGGGTTTTTGTTCTGACTTAAGTTAGGATTAAAATCACATTGGTCCATTTCTACGACTGATATATCGGTTGGGTTGTTATTTTAGGTGAGCTGACATTAGCTTTCAACAAGCCATGACCTGTACACATCACAGTTCCAATCAATGAAAACTAAAGTTCCTCCAGGCCGCTGTTTCCTGTTGTGACTCATGGTCATACAGATCTCTGTTTATTATCCATCGGATTGGACAATGGGGATGAATGTGTCTGACATTGGACATCTTTCTACTCTGAGCTGAACTTATTTTCAACTTGAGGTCTTCAGAAAACCTCTTCAAAAACTCAGGCTCCAACCTTTACTAACAAAGTAGCAGCAAAGGAGCTTAGTAATTAAACTTTTTTTTTTTTTGTTATATGAAAAGCAAATACTTCAAAAATGAAGGTTATTGATTATGAAACTTATTTGAGACGTCTGCGGCTTCGGAGGAAGAGCACGCACTCCTTGTTCCGTGTCACTGAGCAAGACCGAACCACACAGACTTCCTGTGAACTGGGCGATGCAGTAACACAGGAGGGCAACTTTTATTTTGAAGTGCTGGGTGAACGTGTATAGCATAAAGTGCTCTGAGTGGCTGTTAGGACGAGAGGAGCGCTATATGATTACAGTCCATTATTCGTTTAACCTTTTCCACAACGAGGTGTGTTTTTAAAGATGCTTGATGTATTTGTATGTGTTGATGGCTGCTCCAACAACAAACCGTGACTCTGAATATCGGGAACACAACGACACGACACGCCTCTGCTCCATGGAATCAATTTCACTTTCATTTCATCGGCTTTTATGTTTCAAATTCGCTCTGAGTGCCGGGGCTGACAATGCCGCTGATTAGACATCAATAACATCAGAGTTAGCTTCGTTCTCTCTTGTTTCCGAGATTCTCATATTCTCAGAATCTTATGATACAGACGTTTATGAAACACAGTCGATCACTGAGGTTAATGATTCAGAACCATGTAGGAAACGTTCCTGCTGCCGAGGTTCAAACCCAAGTACCGTTCTCTTCTCAAAGCTTGTGTCACAACCAATTAGAGACTTCTGCTTTGACACTGAATCATTTGACTCGTGCGCGCGCCTCCTCCATCTGTCAGATGGAACCTCTGACAAGGTCAACTCCAAACGTACTTGTTGTCACATCTCAATGTGTTCATTTCCATTCTGACGCCAGGGCGATGGTGGTGGTGACGATTGCGTGTGCAACATATAACACTGGATTTATGCACAAAGCTTACAAGGCTCAGTTGGAAGAAACAACATGGGGCCTCAGCCACGTGAAAGGAGCAGCAGATGTATGCTAAATAATTAAATAGGGGCAGCAGGGCAAACAAACGCCCCGCGAACTGACCGCTGGCTGCTGGGAGATAAAATTTCATGTCAGAGCTGGTTCACGAGCTGGTTCGACACCACATATGAAACTATATGGTCCCGACGTGAGCAGTATCTCTGAGAACTCATCAACCCAAACACACTTACTAGGATTCACAATTTCTCAAAATCCCAACTACTGTTTATCTCTCACTTTAAATCAATGCAGAGTTCTGCTGGCAGGCAGAGACGCACTTAGAGTTTAATCCCAGATTTCTGTTGTGTGAATGCTTGACGGCGTCCTCCCTCCGTGTAGCGTCCCTTGAGTGCACACCTGGATGTCTCAACACGCCTGAACCTTTTTGAAATTCTTGTTTTTTGTGCCGCGCTGTTGTTGTTGCTTGAATGTTTATATCCTGACGGATCTCAGGTGAACTTGAGGTTAACTCACAGACTGTGTGAATAGATGGACACCATCGAATGACTGGCAGCAGTACACGTCATACATCGGGCCTCCTCCATGTTAATGGATGAGAGAAGGACCAAACAAAAAAGTCAAAGAAACCACGGAAAAAAAATGTTTTTTCTCTGGATTCTGACATGTTTGGTTTTAATTTGTTATTTGATGCTTTATAAACAGAGTGAGAGTCGTGATGCAATGACAATATTACTTATATGTCTTCCTCGGCTGAAGCAAACCCAGGTCACCACCAACTTGACACCAATTAGTTTGAGTGTAGCTGGCGGCTCGCTGAGGTTTCACGTAGTCGGCCCACGCATCCAGGGCTCCGTCTGAAAAGTCCAATGTTTCAATGCCGAGTATGTGAGAGCGAGAAAAAACATTTCTTGAGAGCTTGTGTCAATGTTGCAGCAAAGAGCGAGCGGGAGAATCACATCGAGATCTTTTTCTGGCTGATTCAGAGGACTCAACGTTCTTGTTAGTTCTTTTTCTTATTTACATTTAAATTATTATAAATAAAGAGCAGCGACAATAATTGACTATGGTGACATAGCACAGCATAACACAGTGTTGTTGTCTCAAAATATAACTGCAGATATCTTCACAATATACCTGCTGTATCTGCTCTGTCTTCTTATTCAGTAGCTGCTGCTCATGTCTGCTGGTTTGTCTCATGATCGACTAGGCTGTGGTCTCAGAAACAAAATGTAAAAGTGCAGTTCAGAAACACTTACGGCAAATGTTGGACTTGGTCCCTGTGTTATAGCTTGGCATTCCAAAATATTTGTCAAAAAGATGGGGCCATCCATTATTGTCTCCTGTAAAAGAGAAAAAAGACAAAAGACAGAGATTACGAGTGATCGTTGTGTCCTTCAAAACCAAACATCTTTATTACATTTCATGCAGCGTGCTCGCACAGATGCAGTTGTGAACGGTTTTATTTCACCTCTTAATCTAACAGAGGACAGAAAAACTTTATGAAAGTGAAAAAACGGAGCAGATCTGCCCGCACAGCCTCAGCTCTTCAGCTCTGCACCTCTAACCCCTTTGGTTCCCTTGGGAACATTACAGAGCAGGTGTAAATGTCAAAAGATGTGCGTGCAGCTGATGAAAGTGGCCACTGTGCCTTCTAGACCAACAGCTCTGCAAGTGGCATATAAAATGAAAGGCTGGCCACATCCATCCTCAGTTACTTGCTCTCTCCTCTCTCCCTCTCACATGTTGGCAAGATAAGTTTGTACCCTGGTTAAAATTACTGTTGGCGTTTGACCTGTAACGTCTTCGTCAAACGCTCGCCTGCTTTTTGTATGACTTTGGAAACACAGACTCATCAATCTGCTGCCGTCCCACCCTTCAGGTGATAGAAGATGATAATCATGGTGTTTATCACAGGTGTGAGTCGTGTTGACCGCTGCCAAGTCAGTGTCGGGTCTTCACCGAACGAACGGCGGCACATTTAGAGGACGTGTATCTATTAGCATGTACAAACTGGTGCAGCCATATTTAAATCATCGGTTGAACCTTGGCGTAGGTCTGCACTCTACTAAGTACCATTCTAATTACACTATAAAAAATTCTGCTGATTCTTTTCTCCGTTGTTATCTGTTAATACTTTGGTTCAGAAAACGTCAGAACACGGTTTGAAACAGTGACTTTCTCGCGGTGGACAACCACAGAATCCCGTAATGTTGTTGCAGGTTCGTAAACCACACGGCCCCAAACAGATTAACTGGATTTAGAGTCTTTCACACTCTGGTTAAAAAGTCTTGTTTTGTCAGAACGAGAGTCCAAATCTTAGTTTGCAATAACAGAAAACAGGGAGAGGCAGCAAATCCTCACCTCCACTTGAACCATGTTTGAAGTGTTTGTGAGAACAACATGCTGCAGAGAATGATTCCAAATTTGAGGTGTGCGACTGCGGGGATAGTAAACACACAACTTAGCTTCCACATCAAGTCTTGTGAGGCTTTGATGCAGAGTTTCAGGTAGTCAGAGCGAACGCCTGTATAATCTCTTTATCCTGCTCTGCTCTCAGACTCACTCACCACACATCCAAGTCCAGAGAGGACCCTCACAAGTTCTCTTCCCTTCTCTGGTAAATTGCAACTTCAGTCAGAAATTAATCCGTCCGTCACTGTTCTGTTGCTTTATCTGTGTGTGCCGACCAGTTCAGAAATTCATAGCCTCTGCGATTCTGGCATATATTATGGAAAATTGTAACTGAACCAGAATAATTTTGAAAACAGTCTGCATAAGAAATTCCCTCAATCTTTATTTGGATCTGCACAAACTGCACACTCATAAATATTAGTCCCCTAAACTGATGTTTATTATCAAGATACATTAAATATTCTCTGCGTAATCAATGAAAATTGGGAAAAAAGACAACGTTCAAGAGAGTTAAAAAAAAAATCCAGGGTCCGTACCAGACTTCATACGACATATATTTTTCTTTTCATGCTTTTTCTTCAAGCCATTTACAATTTCTCATCTGGTGCATTATTCCCAGAAGATTTTGTGAAACGACCTTTCTCTCGATGTTCTGGGATATGCCCCTTAATCGAATCCAAAATCCACCTCCTCTCAAACTTTTTGCCTCGTAACTACCGAAAGAAATATTGAAAATCAAAAGGCACCACTTCAGACTCACAGATGCACGGACAGACGGGCATGCTGATCAGCCCTGGCATTTAACGCTGGAGGGATAAGAATAATTGCACCATCAGACCATGGCTCAAGTAATCACACTCGCTTGTGTGGCCTGCAAGAGGACAAACCTCTTGTCAGTGAGGCTATGGGAGAATTTACCCCCCGATAATCCGCCACACGATCAACCTGCCAGCTGTGCACAAACTGCGAAGTCGAGGGGAAGAATGATAATGACTTCTACGATCCCTCGACTCGGTCGCCGGACCAACGAACGACATTTCAAGCGAGTTCAGTGTGAAAGCTCATCCTCTGATGGCAGAAACAACCCACACAAAGAATGAATCTTATTGACTTTAGTAATCCTCTGACTTTCTAATCAAGCGCCACCATCAGGTTGACATTCAGAATTTTTATTGAGGCGTGTTAGTGACATTAATTTCAATTCTAATATCGATAACAAATACTTAAAATCATGGACTGACCCCCCCCCCCACAAGTGAAGCCAAAGCACGTCGATATAGAACATGAACACCCCCTCCTCCATGTTAGGGGGTTAGGACGCCCTTCCACCGAGAAAAAAAGAGTTTGTATCTGGGATGTCTTGTCATCACTCGCCGTCGGTGGGAGGAAGATCCTCCATCTTTGTACGCAGCTCACTTGAAACACTGAGCTTCCTTTTGAAAACCCTCCATTTACTTCAATGTGATTTCCAACCCCCTCAAACACATACATGTAGACCGGGGTCACGTGTGACTCTGTTCATGTACAGGACGCACTGTGGGAACGTGCCAGTAATATGTCACAGCATGCGGCGGTTTGCGATCAAAGTTTCATCAGTGAGACGGCCGGGGCCAGAGAAAACTTGCTCCCCCCCCCCGTCATTTAGATTTGTGTTGAGCGTTTTACCGTTCAGCGCTGCAGCGGCACTTCAAAGAAGGTCTGTCACACATTCTGCAAAGTGCCGTTGCTGCCGTGATGAAAAAAGACTCGCTCCTGGCATTAATTGATAAGCGTTTCGCGAATGCGAGTGCGTTCAGAGACAAGACACACACACACACACACACACGAGATTCAAACACCGGGTAAAGTGACAGAGAGATTGGAAATGCTCTCCAGTTAATTGAACAGTGAAACTTTAAAGGGCAGAGGCGTAATTTTCAGAAACAGATCTGTTATCTGTTTGGAGACGGTTCGAACACACCACGTTCAATCTCCACGTCACAAACGTCACTGTCTTCACAGATGAACCATTTATATCTGTCATTAAACAATGTTTGGAAATGAAGTTCTTCCATTTTCTGTTGCTACGACATTTACACAGTAAACAGAGAAGGAAACAAGACGAATTGACAGTGACAGCTTCATTCTGACACACGAGGCTTTCACAGTTCTTCTTTTCTCTTGTTGATACTTCCGGGTCATTGTCGTCTACTTTAAATGGGTTTTCTGCACATATTTCTTTAACCGTGTTGCTTTGCCTGGAGGAAGTATCATCATCATCATCATCACTATCAAGCCGTCCCAGCCGTGGTTTAATCAGAGGTTGATATACGGGTTCAGCAATTAATACTAAAAGGACGTAGGACAAAATGGAAATGGCCCTCAGCAGGAAAAAGGTTCGCAACCCAGACGTTGATGATTACTTCTTGTAAAATCATTATGTGACAGCTCTATGCATCTAATAATGATTTTTTTTATTGACTAGCGTTGTCATTAATGTCTCTTAATTTAAGATTTGTCTCCGTGACAAAGTTGCTCTGATGAAAGCTGTAATGAAAACTGCTCTGATAATGGATCCTGCTGCTGCTTGATAAGTTGCAGGTGACAGCACAACTATGGAGAGAGCAGGACGACCTGAAAATAAATTAGATTCTCATTTACTTCAAACCCTGCGTTCATTTATGGACTTTATTAGTCTTGTTCTAGATGAAGAAGCAGACCTTTAGCTGAGGGGTTCAGCTGACGGTCATTTGCGTCAGAAAAAAGCAGAAGTATGAAAATATGATAAACTTTTTACTTTGCTCTTTTTGTGTTTTTATATCTGTGAAGTTTAAAAAGTTTTCGACCCAACACTTCTAATAACTTCCCACATCCAAGACGAAATTAATCTTTTATAATTAATCACTGTTGGCACCCCAGTCCATTACTGTATTATATTCTGTTCATAATATTTTCCATCACAAGTCTAATTAGAGAGGAAGGAAACCAGAGATGTGATGTGATATGATCAGAATTCCACTGAGTCACTTTGAACTTCATAGGGGACTCGTCTGTGTTATTGTGACGATATAAATACATGAAAAAAACCCACAAAAAGGGCAATAATGGAAAAGTGAACAAACTGTGGCATCATTGAGATCCACAGCCACACTGATAGAAAACAAGACAGAGGGAGAGGGACAGTCTGTGATGGAGCCCGCACACTGTTTGTAGTCAAATTCAAAAGAGATGCATGACATGCTTGCAGATGCAGGACTGATAGATAAGAAGAAAAAAAAAAAGATTAAAACGCCGTTCTGAGAGCAGACCCCCCACTCAACCATCTGTCAGTGACTTGAAGAAGATGGGCTTGTACGTGGGGGGGGGGGGGGCACTTTGTTTTCAACTGAAGCCCCTCCAGATCCATCACAAGACGACCTGAAACAAGGTGTGACCTACATTACGCTGCATTATACAGACAGACGCCCGTCATGAATTTCAATCACGACCCGGAGCCCCCGCCGGTTTTTATTTTAATCGCCTATATATGGAGTTTTTTCCCCCCCTATCTTTTATCAAGAGCGTTGTCTTTGAGTTCAAGCGCATGACTCGTTGAATTTAAGTTCGGAATGTGCTTCGCTTTTCATCAAAACCTTGCCCTTGCACTCAGATAGCTCCTGTTTGCACTTGGCTGCGTTCTGTGCGCTCGTGAATCGTCTGCTCTTGGATTTCTCCTGTGCGCTTGGAATTGTTTGTGTTAGAACCCTGTCAAAAGTCCCCAACCAACAGAATACCAGGCGTCGTGTTGACCACTGGTCGACCGATGAAATGGACGATATATGATCCCTGCCTCGTCGCGGGCGCGTTCGCTTTACTTCAGGGCGTCCCGTGTGGGCGGTTACTCAGAAGGGAAACGACGTCACTCAACTCAAAAGTTGAATCCAGTAATGAAACTTTTAAAATAAAAAATAAAAAACGTACTTGAGGTCCTTGACTTTGCTGCTGCATGTTGGAGACGTCGTTTCCTTTCAGAGTAACCGCCCACACGGGACGCCCTGAAGTAGAGCTAACCACACCTCCTCCTGTTATTCTATTGTTCGGGGACATTTGACAGGATTCTAACACAAAAACTTCCGAGCGCACAGAACGCAGCCAAGCTGGAGCGCAGATATACACGTGTAATTCCAAGTGATGGGGCTTTTAGATTTTATCCGGTTCGAGAATTAAGACGTGTCCATTGTTGCTCTACAAAAGAGAAAACGGGTCTTGAAGTATAAAATCACCTTCATTGATTTCATTTTCAGTTAATTGCGTCTTCATTGTGGCTCAGGACTCATTTCCGTTCACACAGCTACTAAATCCCAGAGTGATCGCATCTGAAATGTGACCTTGTACTATTTAGTTTTGAACGGGGACTACGTGTCCCAGGGGTTGTTCTAACAACTGCTCCTTCACTGCAGCGTGTCACTGTTCCTTATCATAATTGCTTGCTCTTAAAGATTTACAGCATCCAGAGGAGTGTTGTGGTTGTGAAGGCACAGCTAAAGCACAAGGAGATGATGTATCCATCAAGTTTAATTGGGCAGAGGTTTGTTTCCCCTGCACGGGGCTGTGTAGCAGGCGCGAGCCACAGAGAACGTAACTCGGTGCGGAAGATCGGAACAATTCTTGTTTGCCAGGGGCCAGTAGAAGCACATGCATCGTTAATAATCCAAGACACCTCCAACAGTCTTCTCAATGCTCTATTGTATGAGCGTATATTCAATAACACACAGACTGTCATTACTGCAGGAGGAATATCTTGTGAGTGTTGAGCTGTGAATGGATCCAACCTCATTACAATTTCCTCTATTGAAGTCCTTCAATTTTCATTTCAGAGTAATCAAGGCTTGAAATGTGAATGGGCTGTTTCTCTTACATTTCATGGATTCTCTAGGAGCAGAAGAGAATGAATTATCTGCGCCAAGGACGTTTTGTGTTTGTCCCCGTCCCAGGTTTTGTTTATGAGTTGGCTCGTTTGTGTGTTTGTCAGCAGGATTACAGGAAAACCACTGAGTGGATTTCCATGAAAAAATGCCCACAAGACATTTCCCCATACATCTGCTCACTGGCTGAGAATTAGAACATCTCTAGTTTGGAACAAGCAGAAAAACTTAGAGGAAAAAGGACTTGACATGCCAACATGTGGAAATCTATAAAGATGCAACGCCACAGTCGTGAGTGCTGAGCAGTAAAGAAGCTGAGAAAATAAATAAATGGTGAGTTTAAAAAAGGAGGCTCGTGACTTCAGGGATTGCAGTTGGATCCTTGGACCAGGAAAATATATCTGAGTGAGGAGGGACGGCCCCAAATGAAGTAACTCCTGCTCAGCGAGATGAGCGACATAATAAACAGGTGCTTTCCGGTGTGATTGTGCATCTAACCAGACACGTGAGAAATTCAGGCAGCAACCCATTTGTCTTGTTTGTGTCTAAGTGGAGACGCTGGTGACTGGTGGTAAAGATGATTTGTGAACTTGTTGTATTGTGTTGTTGGCCGTGTGCTTTTCTCACACACACACACAAGCAAAGAGGTGAGAGGTTTGATTTAATAAGCCTGTCGGTCTGAAATTGCTTTTGCAGCAACGTGTTGCATTATCCCTGTTTATCTTAGAGTGTCTATTCAGCACAGCAGTTGTTTAATGAGATCGGAGAGGAATAGAAATGTTTATGTGGATAAAATAAGGCCGTCTTTCTAAACGTACTCTGGATGCATTTCAGATGCTAATCAGATCTGAATATTTGGTTTTACTTTATTATCTCCTTCTCGGAATTGAGAAGAGGCTCTTTTGTTGTTCGGACTGTGGACACAAATTCATGCTTTTCACGAAATATCAGTAAAATGAACTTGGCTTGACCGAAAGGAAACCGATTGTGATTTTTAAATTAAGTTTAAGACACGATGACTATTAATTATTCATCTGAAAGTGGCTGGAGAGCACAATCGCTGGGATTTTTGGGGCCGATGTCAATAAACTACATCGACCAACATCACAATGATTTGGTATAAATAAATATAAATTAAAAAAGAAAATGCAAACATAACTGCACATCCTGTCTGCATCATTTATTCTGATATATAGAACAAGCTGAGCTTCTCATCGTGAATATTTTATGGAGGAAATGCATAAAATCAATCTTATGAAGCACAAACAAACTATTCAATTAACCAATTAACATGAAAACTCACATTGTTCAAGTGTCACGTTGATTCAGGATGCTTCATTTTCCATCGGTGCACTTTTCATCCGGCGCCACAACAACAACAACAACATTCGATCACGCAGAGACCGACTGTATGAGCATCTACGCAATAAGTGCAATGACACACTGCACAGTTCCTCAGCTTGGTTAATGATTCCGTAATGAAAGTCACGCGCAGGCTGTCTGTGTTTGCATCATTAGCTGTTTTCATGTTTTGTAATGTTCTCACAAACACACACTTCATAACTGAGCACCGACAGTCGCGTCTTCAATATGTAATATTATTTAAACTTCTGGTGTTTGATGAGGAATCACACATTTATATCGAGGTAACTGGAATTGTGTGTCGGAATACTAGAAAATGCCTCCCAGACTGAAACATATATGGATAACACGGGTAACGTAAGTGGCTCCTTAAGGTGGTTTGCTGAATTAATCACCTAAAGTCGATGATAATGAAGTCGTTCATGCCTCAAATAAAGTTTTACCATCCATACTGATACTATTTATATCCTCTGATGCTATAATGAGCTATTCTGGATGAAAACACTGGTCCTTTGTCTCTGGTGGTATATTATAGTGCACATATGTCTTGTTGACAGCAGCGGTGAGTGGACAGGGGATCAATATCTGTCTTTATGGGACAGTTAAACAGAACAAAGTGTTTGCTGTGATAAAACCCGGAGCCTTTGCAGCAACAAGATCAAGATCCGTCCTCCTCACAGCTTCTGATTTCAACATTTTTCAAACATTATTTTTTCCCCCACTCTCTGCGTCGCAGCAGAAAACCAGAAGTGCACTTCAGACGAACATGTGAAGTGCTTCTCGCTGGATGGAAACAACACTTCATCTTCATGTCCCCCAAACTCTGATAAGCAGCTGATGCAGACATTGTTAGATCACAATGTAAGAAATCTGCAGCCCGGATTTCAGTAGAAAGTTTGAAATACAGAAATCGATATGAGACAATACGGTGAAAAGTCAGAGCACATGAAAATACACATTAAAGCTAAATGTCACGTTAACCCACAGGGCCTCATACATGCGTCTGTCATTCAGCACTCGTCGGACTTTGATGATTAATTCAGCTTTTCAAAATCCTGAATCAATTTATTTGGGGCCTTTCACTGTGTTTCCATTACTTTGTTGTGGGGCTCCTGTATTATTTCTTCCAGAAACAGATATTTTCATTATAAAGCCTCGACCAACATTCATCACAAACAGAACAATATTTTTTGAAAAAGGCACAAATGAAGGAGGAGAAATGAAAAAAAAAAAAAAAAAAAAAAAAAGCGCAAAGGGTTGGGAGTGAAATGCATCAATCAAAACTGGTCACACGCTCGCATGAAGCTCGATGTGTAACAGAAGCCGGGCTCGAAGAAGTGTCTCGAAAATAAATGTGCTTCATAAAAAAATATAGGACAGCTTTCACTAAACTTTCATAAACTCTCTTAAGGCCACGAGGAGAAGACGAGTCAGTGTGAAATCTCATCACAACAGGGAGACATGACTCAGCAGACATTTTTCAAATGTCACTCAAAGTCACCCAGGCGGTCTGCCCGGCTCGTATTGGTTTATCATCGGAGCGTTTAGCCGGGGTCTTTTATGTGATTTATTAAAACTGTGATATTTATTCTCTCGTCGCAACGATGAGCTCCAGTCCTTTGTGTGGAGAATGTTCCAATTAAAATACTGCTGACAGGTTCAGAAGAAGCACAACGACTCACAAACATTTTTAAATCACATTTTCCGCGATACATAAACCGGTTTGAACACGTGGTCCCCTGACGCGGGGATTAAACCAGTAACCAGTAATACCTGCAGCTGTTGTCGGGGATTTATAGAAGTCAAGAGGTTGAAGAGAACCTGAAGCGTCTTGACCACATAATGATGTACATGGCAGAGAAAGTCCTCAGGTCTCAGGGATCAGCGTGCTATTGAAGTCTCTGCTGAAAACAAAATCTACTTTAAAAGGATGAAAAAGCTTTGTGTACATGAGGGAGGCCCGGTCACAGCAGGTCGAACCCTTTCAGTGTGCCGTTAGATGTCTGATGCGTTTATCTCTTGATGTTTGTGCGTCGTGTCCTGCGGTCACGCTCTCGCCTTTTGTTTTTCCATTTGTCCATTTTCAGATGTCTCTCTGAAAGTCGGGCGCCTGCTGCCCTCTGGGGGTCGATGAGTCGTCGATTCCCACGACAGCGACCTCGTCTTTCTCAACCAGTTGCGCCAACGCAAGCGGAGACACAACCAGAGAACGGGGACGGACACAAAGCAACAGCCACAGCAGAGGAAGCAGCTGGAGGCAGAAAGCAACAGGGCTAAAGTCAGGAATAACCGCTGAGTTGTAAAAGTTTCAGAGGGGAGGAAATGTTTTTTCCAGCATGATGATGGAAACAAATTCCCTCAGACAGAAACACCAACTCCCTCCGTAAATAATAAAAAAAAACTAGAAACCTGTCGAGCAAAACTCTGAAGAGACAAAACTCCACCGACAAACCTAACGTCAAGTTCACGGTGCCTGAGCAGCCGCTGCCCCTTTGACCTATGGTGACGCTCTCTGTCGGTTTGGCTCCGAGCTGTGAAAACCTCTGACGCCACGGTGACTCACAGTGTGTCGGCCGCGGACATGAGGTCAGAGGGGACCAGTGAGACGAAGACAGACACGTAATCTTTATATTTATTCATTATTTACTGAGGCTGTCACCGTATCGGATTTCCACTAAACGATTATTTTGCCCGAAGGGATTCACAACAACGATATGATCACGTTATCAACAGAAAGTTTGGAGAATTACAATAACGACACTATCGCACATGAACTCTGCCTCCTCCATGTTAACAGATGGGACACGGATCAGAATAAAATATTATAGTGTATTTCAAACAAATATTTCATTTTCTGTAGTTATCATTATCGCACTGATGTTCAATTTAATTTAATTTGTAAAGTGCCAAATCACAACACGCGTCATCTCAAGGGACTTGAGGTTGAAATGGTTCTGTCCTGCCCCACTCAGAGAAACAATGACATCTGGAAGTTGCTTAAACACATTTTATTTTATAAATGTATTTAATACCTGGACTAGAGAAAAGATTAGATAATCCATTATTCGTCCCACTGAGGGGGAATTAGCAGTTTTAAAGCAGCGAAGGGCGACAATAGAAACAACAGTAAAAGTAAACACTAAGAAATTTAAAAAGCAGACATAATAAATCCAATATAAACACAGTATATGTATTAAACCAGTTAGAAGTTCTGAGTCACTGCGGCGTAATGAGTGGATTGTAACTTCCATGACGTCCGCTGACCTCGCCCCTTGTTTCTCTTTCAAGTTCTGAGGAGCTATAATCCTATTTTAAGGTGTCCTTGGGGATCGGAGGTAGCGAGCTGAAGAGCTTTCTCCTTCGCCCACTGCAGCTTCTTATTCCAACGTCCTGACTCATCTGCTGCTTCAGCCACGGGAGAAAGTATTATTACGTCCCCAGTGAATGAGTTGCTTTCTACCTGCCAACGTTTAGCAGTGACCACTGTGCACGTGCTGAGTCACGAGCTGAATCTGTGACGACATCCAAAATGTCCTCACGACGTCAAGATGTCCTCACAATGATGGTACTGAACCAAAATCAAAATCATATCTGAATGATAAAACAAGTGCAGACAACAAACGAATTGAATAATATGAATTAATAATTAGTCTTTCTCGGGGACATTGTCCTGCACTGGATTATGGTGCATGTCTCCGTGATAAGTATGCGTTCACTAAGAGTGAGACTGACCCTCTGGAGGCTGCATCATTTTTACTCAGCTGCAGGAGCAGACGGCTTCATGGCGTAGTAAAAATCTGCAGCATCTCAGCTGCCATCTGAGCCTGGGATGATGATAACAGATGCATAGGACTCGAGGATTTCTCTTCTCTCTTCGCAGAGTGTGACGCCTGGAAACCTCGACCAACGTCTCAAAGTCACAAAGTACCCAGCTTGAATTTTCCAGATGCTCCCAGTGGCCAGAGAGTACGAGTTAGAATACTCTAAGTAGGATTTTCAACTCCGAGCCTCTGGAGGAGGAAACTTTTCTCAGTGATCAGATGAAAGCGAAGTAATGATGCCACCTCCAGAGGGTCGGACTCATCCCTCCTGAGTGCCTAAAGTGTTTTATTGGTATTACACACTAATCACGAGATCATCCACCACACTCAATAAAAAGCTAAATCTCATCATGTCTCCCAAGCATGAAGTAGAACTGAGCCATGGCGGTAGATTTTTCCGTTTCCTCGTTTAAATGTGAGTTTCAGGATAAAACAATAAAAGGAATTTATAACAATATAACCACAGACGCAGCCTCTGACCAGCAGAGGGCGACTCCACTGGGTTTTAAATCAGTTTCTATAAAATGTCACTTGATTGATAACGTCAGTAAACATCAGGAGTTTATGTCTCAGTCTCTCGTCTCGAATCTTCTTCAAGCTGATGTAAATGATGGTCCCACTTAGAGTCAAATAAAAACCATAAAGCACGGTGAGCATCGGCAAGAGGATGCTGTGAGACTGACAGCCGGTACCGTCCAATGGGTGCATGCATGTCGCAGGTGCCAGCCCCTTCCTGAACCTAATTCTAGCCCCAAACTTAAAACTGAGTCTTCGCCCCGGTGAGGACGAGTCAAAATGTCCTTGCTCCATAATTTCTAAGCTCAGAATGATCCTCACAGATGTGTGAGTGTATTTCTCTGTTGAAAGTCGTGACAGTCAGATCAGCATGGGGGATAAGAATCGCGCTCACTCACATCACTTTAAAGTGTCTAACGTTCGCCCTCAACACTCAAATTTATAAATGCGAATAAAATAAGAACCTGAACCACCGGCTCCCTCTGCTTCTGCACAAACATTTCCACCTCCCCCAGCTGTCAGTTACACATCAGTCGGAGGTCTACCTATCAAAAGGAGTGCAAGAAAAAAAGAGAAGAGCATTCCTTCAAACACGCTTCACACTTTTAAATTGTGTCTTTTCTAAGATAAGATAAGTTGACGATGTCGTTAATTTGCAACGGAGGCGGACTGAGCCGGTGCCAGACCAGATGAGTCACGTTCATGCTCGCTGTTATCTGTCCGAGAGGACTGTGCTGCTGAGAGGGAATTTAAAACTTTATTAACTGAATAAAGGTTTCTGCAGTTTAATGTCGTCGGCCTACAATGCACTAATATCACATTTGTAGGGAAAATGTTTTTTTCCTGCTCATACAAGGGGCAGCGAAGTGACTCTAACTTTAAACCACCTGCAGTTAGAGGACAGAACAGTTGACTGAAGCCATCATTCATCCAGAGGGACGAGTCTGACGAATGGACAGAAGTCAGGGGGAATTTCTGAGGGTGGTTCCGGGACCAGAGTCTAGTGAAAGTATAATAAAGTGAATGCACGTATAATTCACTTCCTAGAAAAAGGTGATTTAGTGTAATGTTGCTCTTTGAAATCAGAAGACTTAGATTTTGTATGTGTCCGCCAGTATGTCACAGTGCATTCATGAGGTGGAACAGAACACGGTCTTAAGAACATCTAGTCAACGAGACACTCGGACTCACCGCAGTTCTCCTCATCCGCTTGATTTCCACAGTCATCGATGCCGTTGCAGTGCAGGAGCTGAGGGAGGCAGATGGTCAGGTTGCCACAGGGGAAATATCCAAGGGGGCATGTCGCCTTCTCCTCCGTGACATTGAGCGCTGTGAACAAAGCAGGAAATCCAAGAATGTAATCTGCCACTGTTTCTTAACAAATCAAGAGTTTGATCTGATATGTCTGTGACTCGCATCTCTCAAGACCCGCTCGTCTTTTCCGCTCCACACTTGGCACGTGTATTTTTAAACGGCCCGGGGGAAGTGCAGTGTTGAATTTGGACGCACCATATGTTCAATATTAAGAAAGTTGAAATAACCAGCGCTCGGCGGCAGCAGCAGCTGGGACTCACGAGTAAGTGAAAAGCAGCACAACAGCTGATCCTCCAGTTCAGGATTCTCCGTACGTACGTCGAGCTAAACTTTGGATGAACAGGTGAACAGCTCTTTATGCAGCAGCGGTGGTGCAGCAGCTTCAGGGTCACTGCAACCAAAGTCTCACACTTGTGTGATTGATCAAATTTACCATCATTATGCAAATTATTACAAATAGCTGATAAAGTTGACAGAATTCTGGCATCATCCTTAATAAACCTCGTATGATTTTATGAACGTCAGTCTTCAGTATAACGCCAGATAAGATGATCAAGTGTTTTTCTTAATCATTTTTTATTTGACTTGCAGGGTTTTTTTTTTTAATAAACGTCTTTCATAAAACATTTTTTCAATGATTACTCATCATCCTGCCGGCTCCAGAAACACTCACTGTCCTGCGTCTGAATACAATCATATGATTGTTCAATTTTGCCTGCGTGCACTTCAGCTCTTCCGAGTTAAATCATATTTTTATTTTATCTCCTCTATGTCTCAAAGACAGTTTAGAGGATTTTCATAAAAAAACATTCAAATTCATCATATTATAAATTTCCCCAATGGCACATCTTGTTCCTGGGCCCACTAAAACTCTGGGTGCTAAAACTTTGATCATTACCTGCTAAAGCCTTTGGAGCATTAGGATTTCAAATGTAACATCCAAAAAAACTGTTTTTCCTTTTACTTCTTTTAATGTTTTTTATTCTATTTCATTCATATTTTACTTTTAACCAAATCCTCCTATTATTTAATGTCTTACTTTTTTTAACCACCTGGTTCAGTGGCTCCTACTTTAACGGCAGCTCACAATCTGTGCAGCACGCCGAGCCTCCACCTGGAACCAAATGTGCTCTTTAAATATCGAGTTCTTTGCTTTGCTGCTAATGTGCATCATTTCCCGGGTGCAGTTTATTATCCAGGTCAAGCATCAGTGATGTAACACCAGAGTGAGATATTTCCAGCATCAACCATGATAACTTTTCTTTGGAGGACGTTTCGTGACAGGAAATGGAAGATAAGTGATACGCAAACTGAGAATATTGCAACTTGAACCACCAGAGGGGGGAACAATACAAACCGACTGAAAGAATAAATCAATAAATACATGTTGGCTCTGAGAGTCAATGCCTCAGTATCAATAACACTCGACCGACTATTTCGAAAACAGTAATTTACGGAAGTAGAAACCAATCAGATTAAGAACCTTCAGCGGCAGTGAGGATACATTATGCATGGTGCAGACATGACGGCCCGCAGTAACTGACTCATGGTGATTGCATGTGATGAACGGCACAGTGTAATACCTTCTGATCACTGACCCCTGTCCGAGTGAACAGCTGATGATGAGCCAGAAGAGCCGTTTTATCAGCTGCGCCTCGAAGCCTCATCGATCATAAACTTAAATTCAAGTTTTAATCACTTTTTTATTACCACAGCGTGAACGGACCGGATCGTTACCTAGGACGCCCACTCATTTATATGCAAAGAGCTCAGGACGAGGTTGTGATGTTCAGAGAGCCTTATCTCGATGTCTCTTCCGCTCCCTAAAGCATCAACAGCTTGCGACACTAAGTCACATCCGCACAAACGTCCACAGATGTCAACAAACGTCTGGAAAACACATGAACTCCACAGTAGCAGAAAACACAGGAGCAAAGTTTTATCTCATCAGGACGTCAGGCCGAATGGGGATGTGACCAATGTTGGGGAGAAACTAAGATTCAGCCGATGACGATTTGTGTGCACATTAAACTAGAATAGCCCAAATGCACCTGATGGTTTCCATCCAGATACTTGAATCATCCTCTGGGGTATTGGTGAATCTGCACCCTGATTGGAATCTGCACCAAAATGTAAATGGTTCTTTCCTGACTCTAATCACATCCATCCAGGAGATAATCTTCTTTAACAAACAAATTAACCGACTGTCTATGGGGTGTGGGTGTAACTGAAGATTTATTATCTTGCTTGACTAACATCTCCTAAACCGATGAGGACGTCGGTACAGTATTTTAAAATAAAGCAAAGAGGCCTGAGTCACTCATTTACATTTATTTTCATTTATCCACCAACAGTCAACGAGACGACGAAGCAAAGACAAAGGTCGTCATAATTCATTGTTTTTCCTTTGCTTCAGACATTCATCACAATAAAACGGTGAGGTTTCACTTAATTGTCTAATTCCCACCTGACAGGAACTAATGAATAACTCTGTGGCACATTTACCTCGCAGCCAGATGGGAGGATGTTTGAGAAAAGTCCTTTTCCCCCAAAACAGATGCCCAATAAATCACCTTTCCCCTGGAGTACGAGCTTTGTGATTTACTGGCAAATCTGAAAGTTCTTTTAGAGGCAGACGTCCTATCAAGAGCTACACACACCATCACCAATCATTTCAGTCAAAGGGTCCTAATCACTGCAAATGATCGCTCTGTGATTACATGTCGAAAACAAGATTTTCACGATGAAGTCGGAGAAAACTATGACACATGGAGACATGTCCTCACGAAAGCCTGTGGAAACTCCTGCGAGCAATAATAAAGACGGAACAACAGTTGAGTACGATGCGTTTTCTTCTTTCTTAAGGAAAGAGAGGTCGTTAGTTGCATCTAATGAGGCTCTTCAGCTTTTCAGCAGGAAATGAATCTGACAACTGTGGATCGTCAGAGTTGACTGCAGGAGACGTTTCCACACTTGGGTACGAGGGTGACGAGAGTCGCTGTCGTCCCTGTGATCTGGGTCGTTAGTTGTGCAGCTGGTGTTGTACGACGGAGGAGCGAGATCCGTTGTTAACCACCGCGCAATGTGAATGTTCGCTTTGACCACCAGTTATGGATTCCTACCTTTAACCTTGAAGACCATTAAACGGCCGAGCGATAAATATCTTCTGACAATGATGCGGATTTGATTCCCCTATCACCGTCATCCCATTCACATCAGTCTTGGCATGCGTGTCCCCGGGGCTTCAAGGAAGAGCTGCGGGGATTTCAGGCTAATTTTGGACCCGTCACTGGCGCGTTGCACTGACGGCGGCGCCACGTCCCAAACACATCCACAGGTGAGAGCTACAGAACAAGCTGCGGCTACAAACCTTGACCTCTAGTCGTCCAAATGTAGGGAGTGTCTTTTTTCTGGTCTGCACAAACAAAGTAAAAGCACCGGAGAGACATTACGAGACCTCCGAAAAACAGCCCCATTGCTCCTGTTTACTCGTTTAACACGGAGTCTGTTAGTTGTTTTTTAACATTTGTTCAGCACCAGTTATCTCTGTACCTACTTGCCCTTGATAATTAAAGTGTGGGAGTATATTAGATACGGATCAGAACACTGTGGTTCTTTGTGAACGAAGAAAATGGAAATGTCTTCCCACAGCATCAGATATCAGGATGATAAACACAGAGGATGTGCTTCAATTTGTAAAACTCATTCTCTCAATGTTTCGTCATCTGCTGCTGAATAAAAATCGCACCGCACATCGCCCGACGTTATTATTCAGCTCTGTTATATTTTCTGTTTAAGTTCACTTCCAACCTAAACTGTTATTGCAATCTGTAAATAATTTCAGAGTCAAGTTGTTTCTATGAGCGTTTCTCAAGAAAAGCTGCAGCCACCATCACCACAGGCAAACAATGGGCCCATTCCAGACAGGCATAAAGTCCTTTCAAGAGCCAGAGGCAGAATTTAACACCGTTACTTGACTGGATACTGCAGTGGTGCTGTGGCGAGGGCATCAATTACTTTGCAGTCCCTTAGACGCTTTAAGTTAACGTTTGGACACTTCAGGGACAGAAGACACCAGAACGCTCCCGGCCTAGAAATTGAAAAGGGCTGTAAAAGAAACTTTGCGCAGTAGTGGACATTTTAATGCTGACTAACACTGTGCAGCACAGACTCACAAAAAGGTAGTTGACGAAAGTTGCACTTGGACACAAAGCAAAGACCACAGCTGATGGATGCTTACACACTTACATGCATGAGGGGAAATAACTCGGTCTTATCTGCCTCCATAATCAAAATAAGGAAAATGGAACAAACATTTCATTATCTCCACGGGGGAAACATCCCCTGGACTTCGCTGCCATAAAAACAGACGTAAATATTCACTATGTTTCTGCCACCTGTTATCAGTGTTTCCTGTTGGAATATGGAATAAAAACACAGCATATCTGATTAAAAAAAAAGCAATTGTGCCGCTGTAAAGTTCGCTTTGCGTGTTCATGCTCCAGTTCTTTGTCGAGAGGGAAGCAGAATACCAGAGGCAGTTCACGGTTAAACTGTGACATCATTTATGAGTTGCCTCCTGCCTGCTGGAGAGATCCAGGGCACAGAGGAGACACTTACACGTTCTCCTCAGATCGAAGATGCAAGGCTCCGGCTACAGAACGTCAGAAAACGACAAATATACAAGATTCCCGTGTATGTGCCTCAAACTCGACGTCATTTCATACCGAAATCTGGAGCTTGAGAAATGCACTATCGATCGATCTGCAGCCAAATTAAAGAATTCAATTCCCTTGGGATTTTCGAGGCACACGTCGGTGTCCAGATTCAGATTCTCTAAACAATTTCTGGTCAATGGACACACGATGAAAGTTCCTCTCATCTATGAACTACAAGAAATGTGTTGTCAGTTAAAGCCATCTCATCATTGGCACAGATGTCCTTCTGTGTGGATCCTTCAGGCTTCACACAGACTTCATACCTCAGGACCAGATGCACAACAGCCTCTGGACAGTTACACAACAGAAGACAGGAGGAGAACCAACTCACTATTTTTTATTTCTAATCAGACACTATCCTTGTAGGTGACTCAAGTGTTTCCTCATGAAGCCCCACTGTGGCTCCCTGATGCATTTCCATACCGTCACACTGGATTTACTGTGCAGACACATTTCCTCCTGATATACAGACACTATGCAGACACTATCCCTAATATCTCTCAGCCTCTCTGCAGATTTCACGGGTCTGCTGGTTTGAAATCATCTCAAGGCTTCTTCGGAAATTTGATGCACATCACAAATGCGGGGAGGAAAAAAAGGGGAGAAGTTGCTGAACTCACCTGACACTCCGTACGCGAGGATCACAGCCACGTAAACTCGCATGGTACCTTCTGGATGTTTGAGGGGAGACCCGCTCGGGTGAACGGTGATGGTGGTGGTGCAGAGAGGAAAGCAGATGTATTCTCTAGTTTTCCAGTTTTGGGGAACCCGTGCGTAAAAATGGTCTCCAAAAGTTTGCTCGCGTCTTCCTGGTGCGTGGACGCTGCGGGGAGAGGGAGCACGCGGCTGCGGGAGGAGGAGAGGACCTGTGGCCGCCGCGCAGGTTCGGACGCTGTGTGCGGGGCGACGCAGGGAACAGGTCTAAAAGAAGCAGCTGCCATCGTGACGCATGAAGAGAGGCGGCGGCGGCACAGGTGGAGCGCGCACAGAGGGAGGGGTGCGATCCCCGAGTGACAGCGCTGATGCGTTCAAGGGCTCCTTTATCCTGGCAGTTTTGAAAACCAGCTCTCTTGGATTTTTTTCTCACGGAATCACCTGAGAGGATTTTCTTCCTTGCCATTCATTCTTAATCCACTAGCAAATAAATAGCGATGATGTTGTCAGTGAGGGTTTATCCTCAGGTGATGTTTATTTATGTGTGTGAAGGGACACGCAAGCCTGAGATGTGATTATTGGCTCATCTCGGGTTTCCCTCCATCACTGTCTCTGTCCTCTGTCCATCTGCCTGTTTTACAGATTTTGTGAAAGCAAATGGAAGAAAGTATCTCTAGCTGAAGATTTAAAGCTGCACCAGTCAATGCTTTTGTTTAATAATGGACTATATGCCCCTTTATAGTATTTAATCATTCATATTAAAAAGAGACACGTCCCTGTAATTTCCCTCTGCTCTATGCATTTGACTGTCTCTCCATAATAATAATAATAATAATAACTTGGGTTTGTACCCAAGGCACTTTACAGACAGACAATACAATAAAACAAACTATTTTATATGTAAGATTATATGTTATATAAATTATATTTCTATGTGTTTGTCTGTTTGCAGGTTTGTCAGCAGAAAACTACTGGAAGTAAAAACAGCGAACTTGGTGGAAGGATGATGAAAGGATCAGGGGAGAGGCTGTTAAAGTTTAGTGCAGATCCGGATCATGGGGCTGATCCACACTGAGAAATGGAAATGTTCAAAATTTGTGATGTTTTCTCAGTAATTCATTGAACGTGATGACAAAGAATTCATAATATTTACGAGTGTGTGCAACGTGGTGGTGCTTGATTGGCATACGCTCTGCTGGGAGCCATTCTAGTTCTTAGATGTAGCAGGCGTCTGTTTAAAGGCTCAGATAGACCCAGTGTGTATTATCTGCTCGGCACCAAACCGCAGATATGAAACATTTGCAAGTAGCTGATAAACATAGCGAAGCATTTAGCAACTGGAGAGCTTGATATTTCCCATCAGAGTCAGTAGAAACCCGTCAAGGACACAACTTCAAATAAAAGCTGGACTGCTGGATGTGTAAAGGGCAACTGTATTCCACAGCAACAAGTTTATTTGGTAGTAAAATGTCAATGTTTTGTTGTGTTGCCAAAGAAGCATCTCATGCTTTAGAGAAGTAAACCTCACACTGTGTTGAATCACTACCCACACACACACAAACACCGTCCAGCTCAACAGAGAGAAAAATGATTCATGATTTCTGCAGATGTAGTTGGTGTGTGGTGGTGGAAACAGGCAGAGCAGTTTGGTCCTTAATGATCCGGTTGCTCTTCTTCCTACACCGCAGAGTGTGGAGGTCCTCCTCTCAATGGTCCTGGGATCCATGTTGAGCCTCCGCAGCCTGCGGAGGAAGACGAGCCGCTGGCTGGCCTTCTTTGTGACGGAGTCTGGAGACGATCAGCTCCTTTGTTGTGCTGACGTTGAGATGGAGGTTGTTGTCCATGGCACCAACATGTCAGGGCTCTGACCTCCTCTCTGTAGGCCATCTCATCATCGGAGGGCGGTGTTGAGCCCATGGTCTCCGAGCTCGGTGACGAGCTTCAGGGGCACGACGGTATTGAACATATATGTGTCCCTCTGGTCCAGGTGGGTGAGGGCAGTGTGAAGGGTGAGGGAGATGGCGTCTGAAATACTGATTAATGTTCTTCTGTTGCCTTTGATAGACAGCGCTAAAAATAAAATTCCCATGTTTTTATTAAAGGATTTAAAAACCAATTCAAACATGCAACACGTGATGAACTGGATAAAAACAACTCTCATCTTTTCTGTTCTGACGCGTTCAACCTTTTGTTGTCCTTTCCAGAAAGAACAGGATGAGACATTTTCAAGGGATTTTCTGAGGCTGCTCGAGAAAACACCACAAACAAGTCTCACATTGTCAGATCATTAGATACAAACAATCCCCGCCGCAGGGCTTCTTATGTTTTGGCAGTCAATGAATGACTTGAATTACACCATTGAAGGAATCCACAAACACGTCTTCAAATCTGCTCTCGGAAAAAAGGGGATTGAGTGTATTTTGAGTCTTTCCTGCTCGAGCATGCAGGATTGTGCATTAGATCTCTAAATTTACCGACTTCAAGAAGAACAAAAGGAAATGTGGCGTCAAGGTGGAAACAGTGAGATTTACAGTTTCTGTAAATACTTAGGTTCGACCTGCTTACTGACAAAAAAAAAACCTGTCGACTCAGATTCCATTGTGAACTCTTGTCTTTACGAATTAGCAGCTTTTAGTTTGCAGCTCGTGATTAAAAACAAACTCACAGAGCAGATTGTTCAGGAGACTTCCAGGACTGTTGGATTAGATTAGATCAGATTACTAATTAAAAACAAATTCCTCCTAACGAGCAATCGAACAGGCATCAGTTTTCTAGTAATGATCTTTTATGAGTTTATGATTTTAGGCACAGAAACCACTTTATTGTGTTCAAGGACCGACGTGAGCGATGTGACATAAAAAGATTTGCAGCTGTGCTTCAGGTAAAATGAGTTTGGGGAACCTCCGTCATCATGGGAACGGCAATAACAACAAGGTTATGAAAGGATCTGTTGTCGGCTGAGAATCTGAAGAAACTCCATGAACCTGCTCATGAATAAATAGTATTTAAAGCCATTTTTGAACAGTTCAGAGTAAATGAACGTGATTATTTGATGAACAATGTTCAATCAAAAGGAACCGCTGTTAAAATCGGTGTATTTTTAGCTATAGCACTCATCCCCTGAGGGTTGAGTGCTATTGCCACTGATGACAAAGTAAAGTATAATAAAGTAAAATAAACGTTCTTTACAGTTCGACTGACCTATTTTCTAAGATATAAAAATTCTGAATATTCACAAGCTACAAAATGTGAAGGAGAGTTCGGATTCTGCACTTTGAGATAAAAAAATATCAGTGATTCGAGGACAGAGGCAGTACTTTGAAACTTTTACTACAGTTAGAATGAATGTATTTTCATAATGCTGTTGGCAGGCTGTCACTCCTGCTGTGAATTAATTTACCAACTGAAGTTGTTTGGTTTTCTTCCATTCGGCTGCATTCATGTACCGCAGGAGCAAAGAGGTGCTCGACAGACTTAAAACCGAGTCGCGGAGTGGAGAGGCAATCATGTTCAACCCTCGGCAGCCCTGATTGGATCAGGTTGTCAGCGTTGCTAATAAATAAAACATTTTGTGTCGTGGCTTCCTGAAAACCCAGTAATTTGAAAAATGTGATCAATATCGAAAAGACGTGAAGACATTAAATTGACGTAGAATCAGAAAATAGAAATGACATTATAGTAGATTGTAAGTGTCCCAAAATGTGTGTGTGTGTGTTCTGCTCGTCTTGAGAGGAACATTGGTCTCTTTAAAATCACGGACTGTCTGTGTCTTTTATTTCAATCAAAGTTGGAGGGTTTGGTTTAAATGTAAGTTATTACAAGCTGACAGTGAATACGTCTCCTGGTTTAAACAAGACACTTCTAAAGGGTTTTTTAACGCTCGTGGTCCTCACAGTGTTTTAACCTAAACTTTAAACCCTCATCAAGTGTTAATGCTCAAAAAGCCTTTAAAAGTGGTGAGAATGGGCAAAAATGTCCTCGCAATTGGTCCTCATGACCTTTGACAGACGCACACACACACGCATTTTGCTGATGTCCCTTGCGAGACGTCAGTATGTAAGACTGTACGGTCCTCAGCTCTCATCACGCCCGAATTTCAGACAAAGAATTAACAATTAACTAAAACAGGAGGAAAAAGAAACAGCGACGTCTGTGATGCTGATCGAGGACGAGGAGGCGAACGCACTGAAGTGTCTTCACAACGTCCCCAACGGGTAATTTGAACGGAATTAACGGACAGCAGGTCGTCTCTAAGTGTCAGGCGTCTGTCAGCTGGAAGACTGAAGCCTTCATGGCTCAGTCATTCTGCATTCATTTTCATAAAATTCTCTACAAAGGGCCGAGCCAAAGCAAAAAGACATTTGAAACAATAACACAGGACGAGAGTGAAATATGATAAATTTTTCACACCATCAAACATTTGCATGAATAAAACAACAGAGTGAGTCGATTGTTGTGTTTCCCAACAAACTCCCCACAGACGGATCCCTCCCGGACCCAAACTATCCCAGGGTCCATTGCACTTTTGGTGACAAATCATTTTTCAAAGAGATAATGGCTCCGGCAAGTGATGAGGCATCGAATGCTCGAGCATCACTGACTCACTCACATGTTGAAAATCAAGGCGACGGCAACAAGGGGGAGGGACAAGCAGACGACGCTGATCATGGTAATCCTCTGTAGACCAGACCGCCTCATTTCATTCAACCCTGTGGTCTACGCAAAGCAGCTAGTCCACAAAGATCGCTTTCCTCTGTGGGCTGCGTGGGAAGTGTCCTCGGGGTCAAAGATCAAAAGGAACAAAGCACGTTTTTGGCTTCTTGAACAGTAAAAATCCCAAATTTGCTTTCAGGGGAATTTCTTATTTTGACTAAATTGTTTTCTTGGAGTCAAAGAAACTGCACTGGTTGGAGGAGGAGGATTATGAAAATAGAGACAGACGCTGCCGTCACGTTTATATTTATTTTTCATGGTTGGTTCTCCGGGAGAAAAGATACTGATCCATGTCGTCAGACCAGTTTTCCCTTTGAAAAGTTTCATCACCTCTCCCCTCACATGCCAGTGTCTTCCTCTTTTCATCTGTTTGAGGCTGCGAACCGGTCGTGAGCTCGGTAAACACACGACTTCCTGCAGGACACGGAGACGCTTCATGCGGAGCTTTGAATGATCCTTTGGTTTCAGTAGATTTCTGTGCAGGACATTCGGCATGAACGAGAACCTGGATGGTTTTATTTACTCTCTCCTCACATCTCGTGGTGAAACTGATTCCAAAATGTCTCCTCAGCTTAAGTGGAAGGTAGAGGGTGTTAAATTTACTCAAAGAATTTACCTAAACGAGAACGAGCAGAGCCAAAGTGATAAGAAGTGATAAAAAGCTGTGTGGTTAAATCCAACGGCGTAAAATGGTTTCCACGCGTTTTCATCATGCAACTTCCTGTTTCATTTATGCGCTTCAAGAGATTTTGTGCGATAATCGGTGCGATTTATGGGTTTCATAAGAAGACAGATTAAATCAGAGGCATGAATGATGCAATAGAACAGAACAGCGCAGCAACGTATACACGGCCAGTTTGGTGATTGTTAAAGTTCAGTTTTGTTTGTACGGTATATTTGAGATGCTGCTCACTGCTGCGGCTTCATCTCTAAAGGAATCTCTAATACTTCATAAACCAAATCAGAAACCACCACACAATATCACGCACTTCGCAATATGATCTCCAAACACTATACCTCCTTGAATTGTAGCATAAGAGTTTAATCAAAGCGCCTCATCATTAGATCCACCTCATCCTCGTCAGCCCTCTCCTTGTCCTCCGGTTCTACATCCTACGTTTCAATAAAACCTGTGGCAGCTAATTATGCTTCTCCCTGTCCTCTGGTTTTTTTTGCCCTCCAGCCAGTGACCCAGGAATTGATGCAAATACAAAAAAGTCCCAATCTCTCGAGTGCAAAGTGAAATGAAAGCCGTGCAGGATCTTAAAGAGGAAGCACTGGTGTCGTGCATCTGATATTATTGTGTTTCCTCTTATTTCAGCAGCTATCTGTGAATGCAGTGACCCTGCAAAAGGTTCTGTTTCTGCAATATTAATACATTCATGGACAAAAATATCCGAACCAACAACAGCTTCAATTTTCACACTCACTGAACCATCAGACTCATTTTGAAGCTGCTATTTCAAGATAAAAAAACGTTTTTTCCTTTTCTTTAAAAAAAAAAAAAAAAAGTAATTTTATGGATAGTGCTGAAATGATTCTGTGCAATTTGGTCCAGATCCAAGTAAACAAATCAGGATCCAGCAGATTTAAATATGATTTCATAAAGCGACTGCTGGGTCTCGTCTCAGTTTTGCTTTCTACTGAGTCCCAGTTTTTGAGTGGACTGGATGTGGATCAGTGTCACGGTCCGACCCAGTCAGCCTAATGAGGTCAGTATCGCCTCTGCTGCGAACATGATGGATCAGATCACGGCAGAACGTCAGGCTCCGTCAGTCGGCTCAGGAAACTATGGGTCGGACTGTAGAGACACACAAACTGTTTCCCCAAAGCTGTTAATTAAAGTTAGATCTGTCTCCGCTCTGACATTATGATGTATCAGCGAGTGTTTCTACTCGTGAACTGATCATAAAGGAACCCCACAGGAACAAAACGATCTCATACTTCAAGTCTCTTTCTTCTAAATCTGTGTTTAATTTCCTTGAATTAAACTTTATCAATTAACCTCTTTCATAATCCTGTTTTATATCCATTTCTCATTTACGTTTAATTGTTCCATTTTATGACCAGCAGCACCTTTACTTAATGGAACTATTAATTAGCCTCGCACACAGAGGAGAGGTTTATATTCAGGGTGAGGTGCTCGAATCAAATCCTCTTTACTTCTTCATTTCCAACCTATTGAATCAGGTTGTGAAAGCAGCTCCTGGTGTGTTTTATGCTGATTGAAAATGGAAAGCATATGCTATCTTATTAGAAATCATAAGCCTGAGGGTACGAGCACAGCAAGCGGACCTACACATGAAAGCTGTGCATATAAGTGTCTGTGCATGGATCACGTCTCAGCACACGTTAGTCAGTTCTCATGCAGGGGTTGGAACAAAATGAATGTTTTACCAGTTTCTCTGCAAATATTGCAGCGATAGGAGGACTGTGGAATCTGATCACAGGGGATTGTGGGTACATATATCACTAGAACCTCAATATAGGCAGCGATCTGTATCATTGTGTCGGAACAGATAGATGATATTAGAATAATTATCTGGACAAATGTTCTGTTCCATCATGACTATAAGAGAAAAGAAATAAGAAAATGTATTAAATTAACAATTTGGACGGAGTTCAGTTTCTGTGTTCAGCTCAAATAAATAAATAAAACCTGCCGGGAACTATCTTGAGTTTTCCTTTATCAATCATTTTTTAAGTTACTTTGCATTTTCAGACAGAAACAATCAAATACATAAACAACACCAACAGAAGTATTGGGAGTATTTTACACGTGTAGTGTGGTTTAGGTTCTGTTTTTCCTCTTGTTCTATCCTTTGGAGTGTTTTTAGTGTCGTTGTTCAATGAAGACTCGTGAATGAAGACTTGTGCCTCCAGTGGAGCACATCAGGACTCTGACCCGTGTAGAAGCTGATTCTGTCCGTCCTGCTCACCCTGCGCAGACGGGATCAACGCCATCGACGCTGACGTCCACTCTACGGTCACTATGTCAGAGTTCACCACGTTGGAGAAGAGCCACTGCACACACCGAATCTCAATCTCTCCGGCTTCTGTGCGTCTCAAGGACGTCTCACACTCATTTCCTCTGCTTTTATTGGCCTGGGTCACTTTCTCGTGTGTATCGAGCTGCTCCGGGGGGGGGGAGAAACTGTGTGTGGGAGAGTTATTGACTTTTCCTGTCTTTCAGAAGGGGAGAGAGAAACCCACATGGTCTCTTGCACTGATGCAACCACACATGACACAACTGCTGCAGAGGCATTACATAAAAAAAAAAGGGTGGAAGTTTGATGCTTCAAGGAAGAATGAACTGAATAAAATTGTTTTCCATTTGTCTTTGTAAAAAAAAAACATTTTCCAAACTGAAAAGCAGCTTCTTGATCTTAATTATGATCTCTGTCTGCAGGCGGACTCGATTCTGTCGCCAAGAAATTATGTTTATTTGAAACTAACTTGCAAATATGTTCTGAAGGAAAAATAATAATCACAGAAAGACACAGTGTCTGAAATCAAATGTGTCTTCTCACACGTGGCACACACATTTATAAAGAACTCGTGTGTTTACAGTGTTTGGACGAACCGACCAACATCATGAATGCACATCCATGAAAAGCCGCTTTGTCCAGCTGGAGAGCAGATTCATGAATAACGCTCCGTGTTTTGAGCTGGTGATCAGCGAAGGGCAGCGGCAGGTGGCTCGGCCTAATGTTACTTACGAATGGATCACGTTTTGGAATCAAAGACCTGAGACGGTGAATTAGTTTTGATGAATGAGGCAGCAGTGAGTGGGAACGTTTCAAATACAAACTTCACGGAGAAAAGTTATTCGAAGCGTTTGTACTCACGATCTCTTTCTGGGACAGCACTCTGGATTGACCGGTGCGTTTCCAACCCCTGCGGCTCAGCTCCTTCTTCAGCGCAACAGTCTGGTATCATGGCCTTTTTACTGTTGATGCGGCACCGACCAGCTGCTCCAATCTCCCGCTCCGTCTTCACCTCGCTCGTAAACGAGACCCCAAGATACTCAAACTTCCTCCTTTACTTGGAGAAACATCTCACCCCACGACCCGTGGAGAGCGATCCACAGTGTTCTGGTTTGAAGAAGTTTCAAACCAGAACAGGTCAAATACTGATCCCAAGTCTGTGTTTCTTCTTTAATCAGCGAGAACAATAGTTTTTCTTGTGTCAGAGACGATCCTGCAGATGAAAGTGAGACATCCGGTCTGATGATGGTTTAACGTGTCCGAGCCGCCACAGTTTGTTTACGGGCAACGTGAACTCATCTGTGCATTTCATTTCAGCAATCTGCATATTTCTCTTCAGGAAACCCGGGGGCTCATTTTCCACATCCACAAATACCTGATGCAAACAATAGGTGTCTCACTGTCACAGCTGTCAGACGTATCGGCTCTGTGCTCATTTGTATTTTAAACTTTTGGAAATATTTCACACTGAACACACACGGGCATGAATTTGTGAGAACTACAGAAAAAACTTGAGCTGCAAACTTTTCTTGCGAATGTCAGTGTGAGTCTATCTATCTATCTATCTATCTATCTATTTATCTACCTATTTATCTACCTATCTATCTATCTATCTATCTATCTATCTATCTATCTATCTATCTATCTATCTATCTATCTATCTATCTATCTATCTATCTATCTATCTATCTATCTATCTATTTATCTACCTATTTATCTACCTATCTATCTATCTATCTATCTATCTATCTATTTATCTATCTATCTATCTATCTATCTATCTATCTATCTATCTATCTATCTATCTATCTATCTATCTATCTATCTATCTATCTATCTATTTATCTACCTATTTATCTACCTATCTATCTATCTATCTATCTATCTATCTATCTATCTATCTATCTATCTATCTATCTATCTATCTATCTATCTATCTATCTATCTATCTATCCCTCCCTCCCTCTCTCTTTCTATCTATCTATCTATCTATCTATCTATCTATGTATCTATCTATCTATCTATCTATCTATCTATTTATCTATCTATGTATCTATCTATCTATCTATCTATCTATCTATCTATTTATCTACCTATTTATCTACCTATCTATCTATCTATCTATCTATCTATCTATCTATCTATCTATCTATCTATCTATCTATCTATCTATCTATCTATCTATCTATGTATCCTTACCTCCCTCCATCTATCTATCTCTCCCTCCCTCCCTCTCTCTTTCTATCTATCTATCTATCTATCTATCTATCTATCCTTACCTCCCTCCCTCCCTCTCTCTTTCTATCTATCTATCTATCTATCTCTCCCTCCCTCCCTCCCTCCCTCTCTCTCTCCCTCTCTCTATCCATCTCTGTAGTTTTTGCATGTAAAAGTTTTAAAAGTGGGCGCAGCTCTGACTCCTCTTATCGTCTGTTTGTGAATCGCTTCCAAACAAATAAAGATAAATAACAGACGCTGGAGCAAAATATCAAATGTACTGAACTTTGTGTCAAACCAGACGACAATCTGATGGAGACATGTTCCATTGTTGTCTCCAGACACGAGAAACTAAACTGACTGAAGTAAAGGGACACAATATATCACTGATACTACACACACACACACACACACACACACACAGGATCTGTAGAATACTATCGTTCTGAGCAGTACCTATAAAAAGTATTCACCTGAAAGTAACTGTATGATAAAATAAAATAAATGTTATAATAAAATGTCACCAGGGAGGAAACGGTTCTTATCTCGGCAGGTGCAGCCTTGAGCTGAACTTCTGCCAAACTTCTACGTGTTTTTAAAACGAGATCATTTCAATCATTGATCTCCTGAAGACGTCTCAGTAACACTGTTCTTCCTGTTTAGCGAAACTTTCTAAACCTTCTTTTTTTTTTTCTGCTCTTAAATCTGACACGATGAACCCCGAACTCTGCGTCTGTTGCCCCCGGATAAACAGGTGAATGATAAATAAACAAAGACGAGGTGTGAGGTACACTCACATGTGATCGACCGCCTGCTGCACATTCTGCCTCCATCACGGGTGATCCTGTAGAAATCAATATGCAAATCCAGCTCCTGTGAGCCGCCGAGATGTCGACGGCGGTGTGAGATTATTTTACACCCGACGAAGGTTCAACTGATGAAAGCTGAAGGGGACAGTTCTCTAGAATCAGCTTGAATCAAAGCTCACCCTTTCAAGATCTTTCAAGATTTACCATTCATCTCTGTGATTAGTTTTATTAAGCAGGCTTTCCATCTCTCTGGGATACTGCCCCTTATCTACTCTCTCTCTCTCTATATATATATATATATATATCTGTCTCTCTCTCTCTCATGAGGAAGACTTCAGGAGAGCTTCACTTCGAGAAACTCCGGACGACCTCGAAAGAACGTGAGAAATAAACTGCAGCTGTTTCATTCATTCATTTTTATGAAATTGTACAAACAAGCGAGGGAAATAAAATCAAACACTTGAATCTACATATTTGAAAAGGTACAAACTCTATTTAGATTATTTCTCCATAAGCCGTTAATTAAAAATCATCTTATCGTTAACCGGCTTCCTATACGTCTATAAATAAGTTGTTTACCTCTGCTCTATATTCTATTTATAGAAAATATATCTGATGATATGATTAAAATAAACCACTTCCCCTCGTGATTCATAGCAAAACGAACGGAGGATAAACTGAGGAACAGTAAGTATTAAATGTCAAATCCCTTTTCATCCCTGTTCCTTGTGACAGAAGTAGAATCGGATGTATCACAAAAAACTCTTCATCATAATTTATTATATTGACGTGAATATTTGTCACGATTAATAAAACACAAAGATGGGATGATGCAAACCCTGCACACGCTCCATATACCTGGGAAAGTGTTTGGCTTTTCTCTGATGCCTGAATAAACCCATGATTGTAGTATTTTTGTGTTCTATATATAATTTTTTTACTCCTCGTTCAGGTACAATTTGTTTCCGTCTTGCTGTGTGTTGATACAATTGATTATTTATACCCCTTTAAATATTGTGGACATATTGAGCACCCCCAGAAGTCGTATTATTTGGTTTGGCTGTGTGTTTGCTCTCAGGCATCAGCGTTTCTAAAAATACTCCATATTAGTTGAGGTCGTAAATCCTCTTTGGTTACAAAGAAGAAACATTAAGCCTCAGTGAACCCATCTTCCACTGCTGTTTGTCGTTTATTGGACATTTCATCCTGCAATTTAGAGCAAATGGGATTGAACCTGTTCATTCCTGCAGCAGAAAACACAAAACATGGCCACATACATCGTCAAGATGTCATGACATTGATTCACCGTGTCCAGAGAGTAACAACACGTTATTTCATGTGCATTGAAGACAAAATTGCCTTTCATTGGCTGTGGAAAATAATCATGTGTCAGTGGTTTGCGACAAAATGAAGGGCTGTCTGCAACATCCCAGTTATGGTGATGGACAGAAGCAGCAGCGAGCTGACAAAAGAAATGTCAAAGCCCCAGAAAATCCAGCTGGAGGGATGTTGTCTCAGTCTATTGTGTGCACTGTGCAAATGCAGGTTAGCGTATGAAACAGGCAAACGAACCAAAACAAGTTTAATGGCGTAAATGTTGCATAAAGAAGTGAAATCAAACTCTTCCGACGAAATAGTTTGCAGAGAAAAAAAACGAAACAGACCTTGACAACAGCAAACAAACTTTTTTAATCACAACAAGCAAAACATTCATATCTGGAAACAGCAAAATATGAATTTCTCCGGAAATGAGCCACTTTTGATGTCACAGCCCGTGACGCTGATCGGGTCTGTGTGTTGACACGGACCAGAGTTTGCCGCCATCACAAGATAGTTTTTTGGAGCTAATTAAAAAAAAACGATTTGAGGATGTGTGTGAATATAAACCTTCCCGCCCCTTTTCATCAACACACGTCAATACGTTCCGGACCAGATGCACACATCAAGAAGTGAGTGTGTGCGCGTGTGTTGTTCATCCCGTGTCGTTATTCGGTTGTTATCATCGATTGAGAAGCGTCTTGTTGCTCTGAGGTGATGAACTGAGACGTGTGAGTGTAATAGAAAACGCAGCGGTGCTCAAGTGCTTCAGTGAGAAAAAAAAAAACTAATTTTCCCAGACTCCTTTGGAGAACCATCCAATGCAGAGTTCACAGCTTTGCTTGAGGAGATTGGGAGGTAACACAGTTCTATCTGCCCTTCGAGGACACGTGGAATTACTCAGAACGTCTCTACGACTAAAAACCATCAGATCTTTCCCATGAATGAGTGGAAACGTGGAGCGGTCCTGGGTGACAGCAAAAGAACAAGAGGCAGAAAAGACTTCGCTGGTGTTAACAGCTTTAGATTTCTTATTTCATTGCACATCCCGTGCATTCTCCGTCTGCTCTTCCAGCCCCTGCGGAGGCTTTTCAGACGCCCTCAGGCTGAGTTGTGTTTCGTGGCACCCGTCGTGTTCAGGTTGGAGCCGGACCAGCTGAGTCGGAGGAGGGCAGAGCTAACAACTCAAATCCTGTCCAGGTGAAAGTATTCGGAGAAAAATCTGAACAGGCACGGAAACATTTCATTAGGTTTTACATAACAATGCGCTGCAGCCTGAAGGAGATAAGGAGAAAGGTGAAAGTCACTCATTGTGTAATGAGCCTGTCTCACACTTAACTGGGTGCTGAGGAGGAGGACATTATTAGGAGCTGGCTTGTGTTCCAGTTCTTCTCTGCAGGGTCACGTTCCCTCTGAAACAGATAATCCCGCCAGTGCATCCATTTAAATGTGTATCTTTGTCTGTGTGAACAAGAGCGATGCAAATGGGTTCAAAAGGATTTTTTAATCCACATAAAGACAACTGCTAAAATTAAAGCGTCATTGAAAACGTCAATCCGATGAAATAAAGACGTGTTTCATTGATTTTCCCTGTGAACATCATATCGAACACAATATGCGCAGCATTTACTTCGGAGTGCGGCTGCTGCTCTACTTGAAACATACCGAACACACGGGGTGTGTATGTCTGGTTCACAGAGCAAGAGTACAGATATAAAGAAATGAGAAGAGGAAGAATTTGAATAACACCAAAGCATCCAATGTGAGATAGAGACATAAACGGAGACATCGACTCTAAACCATTGTCCCACACAATTTGCAGCGAGATAAAAAAAAACAATGGCCATTTAAAACCTATTTCCTCTCCGCCTTTGTCCGACTGTCTGATGACACCCTGCATTAGCACACCGCAGATACACGGTTTTCTGAAAAGAGGACGTGCACTGTGTAAAGATAATGAGCTGCTGGTGCATCTCTAAGCCCCTACTCTGAATAATTGAATCAATTAAGGTAATGTTGGTACAGCAGAGTCTGGCTTCACACACAACTGTCCCCTGGTGGAGGCGGAAAAGCTGTTCGGCATCAAGAGGAAAGAACAGATGATGGTGAGGACAAAGACAGTTGTGATGTTTCGTGGCTTCTCTCATCCGGTCTGTGTTTTTATTCTAATAATCGGAATAGGGAACAACTACGCAAATTGTTATCTTAATTACTCCATTCAATAGTTTGGACCTTGAAGCGACAGGAAGACAAATACCAAATCTTTAAAAAAAACTGAATGAGTTCAATCGATTGTCTTGTTCTAATCAACCAACGCTTATAAACCTACAGCTGAGCAAACGTTCCACGATGTGAGCTGATTTTTTTTTTTTACCCAGTTTTCTGAGAAGCGAGATTAAGTTTGGAGTCAGAGCAAATTTAAGTGACGTCAAAGGTCGGATGATGACGATGATTTTGGTCGGCTGTCGTCAAGCTCTCCTCGTTTGAAGCAAATCCTCACAACTGGGAAGCTGGGAACAGAAAACGAGGATTTCGTGAGCAATTAATTTTCTGTCAGCTGTTCGTCAAAAGATTAATTGATTCTGCTCCACACACTGAATCCCAACTCCATATGTAAAGACGTAAAACCGGCTCATTCTCCACATGCAGATATGAGTTGGTACATTTTTGCTCTTTGTGCACATGATTGCCGACGCAGTGGGAGATAATGTTCTTGCTTCCAGAGGAGGTCCTTCTCTTGACACTGCAGGTGTGTTATTACTGCAGCTCCTATAAAACACTGCATCCATACAAAGCACCACAGTTAAGCCACAGTGTCTTTGTTTGCTGGTGTAAAACAACAAAGAAATCCCAGTCTTCACTAATGACTGTGGAAGATGTGAACAGGAAACCTTCAGTAACTAAATGTTGATCAATGGACTTTGGTGGAAACATGTTCCCCCAAATACTTTTCTGATAGTGTTCCAGAAAGATGTTTCTCACACAGAGAAAACAATTAAATAAATAAATGAATTGAAGAATTATCTAAAGGATGAATCACGACTGTTTTAATGAGCAAATGCGCTGCAATAAAGACATTAATATATGAAGATGTGAGAGGCTGTAACATTTACATTCATTAACACAGGGGCAGTTCATTTTATTGAATGATTGGATCTAATGTGTACTCGAGGAAGTGCAGGTCACCGTGCACACTAATAACTTGTTAGGAATGAAATCAAAGTCATTAGATATTATAACGTTGTTCATGAAAGGAAATCAGAGGCGGCAGGTCGTCAGCCATGAACCAGAGCGATGTCGCCTGCTCTGTGTGGGTCACGGCTCGTGTGAAGTATTCTCACTCTGTGTTCATCTCCCACATATGTATTTTCACTCCCTACAGATATTTGTCCTCGACTTGTTTCCACTTCAGACATTCTTCTTCTTCATCTCTCTTTCATGTCTCTATTTTAATTGCTTCCAGTGTGAAGGCATTAAGTTTTCAGGTCCTCTGTCCGGCTGCCTGTCAGTCACATTCTCTTGAATATGAAATTTCAGTAACACCTCGAGGGAATTTCTTCAGATTTGGCTCTGAAGTTCACGTGGACTCAAAGACGAACAGCCTGGACGGTTCACCAATGATTACAGAGACGAATCACTGAGACAAACCAACTCACATCTACGGGTAATTTGTAGTTTCCAAATAACCTTAACCTGCGCGTCTCTGGACTGTGGGAGGAAGCCAGAGAATGTCTTTCATTCTTATTTCTTATCACTGTCTCGTGAATGCATGTTCACTCTGTTTACAACCCGCACATATTGCTTCTATCGTGGTCTGGTTCACAATTAAAGAATGCAGGATAAGATGTACAAACTGCTACTGAGGAAGGATGTGGGCGATGAGAGAGTCTCCAAGGTCAACTCTGCCGATAAGTGACATTTGGAATTCAAACTGAGTCACACAGAAGCATATTCACTATAAAATCCAGCTTGTGCTTGTCGGCCCCATAGCCAGAGGCCACAGCAACACATCACAGATGATAGACGCTTGTCGACTCCTCCGTCCAGTGTCAATCACTCTGACTGCACTCATCAACCCGACAGAGGAATCTCCACAGAGCACGGAGGCTCGTTGTTGGCACAGAGCCGACTAACAGTGCTGCCGTGATTTACAGTCGAACTGCAGAGACACTAAACGAATTTCAACGCTAGGATGCAAGGTGACGCAAGAGTTAAGCAGAAATAAATACGTCAACGTCGGAGTGAAATTATCTTTAGATTTGCAGCGACTGGAGGTTATTACATTTAAATGCCGTTGTGTGACGTCCACGTTCCGCAGCAGATGAATCCCTGTCACTTTGCCTCGGTGATGACTTTTCATCTGCGGCATTGCAAAGAAGGTTTTTACGACATTTGGTCGACTGCTTCCAGCTGCCTGTGGGAAATGTCGGCGTCTTGCACACGTTATCGTCTGCACTACCGAGGAGGTGCGTTAGGAGCTTCAGGAGAAGTGTTTCCTGTGGCGGAGAGGAGCTAACTTTACCGCAGACTCTCCTTTAAATTGTCATAATCCATGGATGTCTTGGAACGAGGGGCCGGAAACAAGACAGCGAACGATCTAAACCATTTCACCGATGAATGAATGCCTCTCACTCCATTTGCCAAATGCCCGTTGGCCATAGATTTACTTTGAGATTATTCCTTTACACACGGCAAGCTAACATGCTACACTTTGCATGCACGGGCCAGTTTTGAATTCATTTCAACACAATTAACATGTTAGCATTCAGCTGAACACTGCAGGGTCGCTGCTGACAGCCCACCGCTGAGACTGACAGAGCATCTGGTGACTAAAAAGAGGATAAACGACTTTCATTTAGCGAATAGCACGACTTTGATGTTTGCCTCCGGGCCAGAATGTATTGTTTTCCGCCCCACTAGCGAGAGAAATCTAAGAATGTGAAAATCGTTCTTTCATTTTCACATAAACCAGTGTGGTCTCGTTGTGTAGCAACTCATGCAGCCTCCTGCGGCTGCTCCAGTTCATTTCTGTGTGAAAGGCTGACTGCTCCTTCAGATTATCTTGAGAGACTAAACTCTGGCCTGTCAATCTGAGCTGCATCATGGCTCAGACGCACTCACAGAATTTCAGGGAAACACTCAACTGCTGTGCTCCAAGGAAAAAAACTGCAGTATTCAGAAACTGAACCATATTTCCGTGTCGATGTCTTTGCACACAATCGTCTGCTTTGAATTTTCCTGCTCTGTTCTCCCGCGGACTCACTGGGACATCCTACTGGGATGTTTATTTTTTCAGGGGCTGGTTGGAAAAAAATAATTTGGTCCACGTGAATGTAATGATGAGCACAAATTTGAATGAAGCGAGAGTCACAACCAGAGAGTCCCGTACCCTTTTGACTTATGATGAAGTGAACATGAATAAATCACATGTTTACATAGGAGAAGTCTAAATAACACATCACAGTGAAGGCACCATTCCATCCTGCCACATCTCCATATGCTCTTCATACATAACGGATTTACCGAGCGGTGATCAGCTCGTCCCCCGTCAGACGGTAATCAGCCTCAGTGCTTTTACACTTGAGACGTTTAACATCCAGGTCAGGAAGCACAAAGTCAGACTGAGGGTTTCTAAATGCATTTAGTTAATTCTGAGAATTACTGTGTCCATTCTGTTGTGTTTTGCTTTTCAGGAGCTGGACAGGCTGTTGTATCATCTCTTTAAACTCTCGCTGTTTGCAGAGCACCTCTCTGTCTCCCCCAGCCCATTATCCCTCCGTCTTTCTCTCTGGACAAATAAGAAGCATCAGCAGGTGGATGTGTTATGATGCATGACAGCGTATAATGCCACTGGAGCCCTCCTCATGCAGGTGTGTTACTGCGCCGAGAGAAGAGATCCTCGCTCGAGCACAATTCTTTCTGTTCTCACTGTCAGGATCATTTTATTCTGGAGGTTGGCTGTTTATTTATTGTTCTTGCACGCGTACATCGTGACTACAAATGAATGAAATCAAATGCATAAAACATTGGCTGCAGAATACTGTCAGTCTGTAATGTTTTGACAGATTGTGCAGCAGATTGGAATTATGTGTTCATCTCTTAAAAACAGAGCTGCTCTGGAGGCTATAGTGACTAAATGACTTTTCCAATTATTGCTGCCAGAAGACTAGCTGCGCCTAAAAGGATGAAAACCTATAACTTGTTTCTTGAAAAGCAATAAATCAAGGGAGGTTGAATATTCTGAAAAATAGAGTTATAATATAAAGCTTTCAAAGTCAAGCCACATTTAACGTGGCCATTGTTTATCTGTTGGAGCCAATATTCACAAAACTCAAAGGACTACAACTTCCACACTAACACTCAAATGGATGTTTCTGTACCAAAGAACAGAACAATTTCATTTTAAACTAGAAGGGCACTTATTAGAGTGCACATCTCCGCCCAGGCCCAACACTTCCCTTAAATTCAATCAGGTGGCACAAATTAATACACACTCACAGATATCAGTTCCAAAATATTCACGTTTTTTCATCAAGATCCAAGAAATATTCCCCCGAACTCCCGGTGTTGAGAAAGTGAAAAAGAATTACAAGACCCTTTGTTCGGATCTGCAGCAAATTGTACTGAGCTCTCTCTCGGCTCATGTCGCATCCTTCCACCAGTTTTCTTGGAAATCTGAAAGTAGTTTGTAAAACATCCTGCTGACAAATGAACCAACCAACAAACTAGAATGGCAGTTCGAGCGCACACTTCAACCAAACCTACTAACAAACAAACACGCTGGGGTGAACACACACGATCCTTAGATTACAAGCAGTTCTGGCTGTTTTGATGAAACTCTTCATTTTTAGTTTTAATGATGTGTAAAACATTTTGTCCATCATAACGATCTAGTGTTAGACTATAATACAAAAATGAAGGAGCGGTAACGTGTGTGTCAGGCTGAGGGTGAGATCTTTAGGAACGAGAGACAACATCTGTACATACAGATACACATCTGGAGATGAGTGGAGAGAACATCTGGGTACTGCTGGCTTCAGGTGGAGACAAACAAAGAGACAGGGACCACAGGGTAAAGGGAAAATGGGACGGGAGAGAGCTCCTGTCCAAGTGTGACGAAGTATGACACGATGGTTAAAAGTTCTGGGGAAACTTTTAATGATACGCCAGCATGGATGAGATGCCTTCAAGGTCCAGTGTGTAAGATTCAGGTGAAGGGAACTATTGGCAGAAATTTAATGTAGAATAATCCTCATGATGTTTTCACTAGTTCGTTTCATCTAAACCCCAGAAAAGACCCTTTATATTTAAATACTTTATATTTAAATACTTTATATTTAAATACTTTATATTTACATCAAGGGGACCTTCTCTACGGAGGCCGCCATGTTTTTTACATTTGTCCAGACTGGACAAACTAAAACCTTTTGAGTTTTCATGACAATTAAAGTCAACCACAGTTTCTTTTTCATGTTTGGAAGGAGAGGGGGAGGGGAGGGGTGTTCAGCTGCAACATGACACTTCAACACTAGATGTCACTAAATGCTACTGAACCTTTAAAGAACTCTGACAAATGTTAATCATAACAATTTAAAATCCATCTGCTGAGGAGAATATGATGTATCTGTCGATACAGAAAACATATGACACAATTTGGTTCGGGGAAACATGAAACCTCAGAAGGTGTCTTGTTGAATTCTCAAAAGTAAAAGTTGGAAAGTTGTTATCTTTCTGCTCACATCGCTGCCTTTAATGAGTGTTCACCAACTTCTATAAATTTAGGCAGATATCGTGCTTTTGTTTCTCTTGACAGGAAAGTTTGAGGTCGATGTCATGGAAACAAGAACATGTAGTATGGTGAGCTGCTCTTGGTGCTTCTGTTTATCTTGGGATGACAGTTTTGCTAAATACCAGGTCGAAATAAGTTAAACTTAATCACTGAGTGCCCGGAACAGGCCAGAGGTTTCCCTGCAGGAGCGTTCGAGAATTTATGCTCTCGACTTGTCTGGAATTTATTAAATGCTCACACTTTCATTTGAAGGAAATGTGAGATGCAGAGAATGTTTGCTGAGGCGGGTGCTAAAGTGATGACACCTCAAGGGATGATTTGATAAATTCACGAATAACAAGTTATTCCAAAGTGTTGAGTTATGCATGACGTACGGGAGTTAAAAGGATGCTGACTCTGCAAATCTGAGTGTTACATAACTGGGAATCTTGACGAAGGTAATTTCTAATTTCTACATCTAATCATTTGGCAGATATTTGTCCAAAGGGTCTAATAAGTGAGAAACAACACTCCAGCTTCAGTGGAGACTGTGGAGTGAGCGCTAAGAACCAAATCTGTCCAATAAGAGAATGAAGAGGTAACGGAGTGCGCAGTACATGCGAGTAAGGGATGTTCAAGATGTTTGCAGAGGAGGAGAATCTCTGAATGAGTTTCCAACGGATTCCAGAAGAGCATGTGTTGTTTCCTTCCACCATCTGGAACCACAAATGAAATTGCCCCGTGTCGAGGGACGGCAACACCAGATGACGTCCGTGGAGGAACGCGGTGGCTGAGGAGGAGAATAACCCTTTATGATTGAGTTCGGATAGATGGTGCAGAGCCAGGAGTCACTCTGTGGACAAGAAAATAAAGTAAATCTAATTCAGGGCAGCCCTGGACTGCCAGTGGATGGCAATGAGCAGCGGACTGACATGTGCCCCTTTTTGAGGCTGATTGACAAGCAGACGTGGATCTGAATTCTGGAAGTGACCTGCTGGACAGGTGTAGTCCAGGAGGAGAATAAACACGGTGACAAGTGAGGCATACTGAGCCAGATGAGGCCTCATGCATTAATCGAGTCAGTTGTTTGACAAAGTGACTTTTGGACATTTGAATATAGACCACATCAATTTGGACTTGGATTTTGTTTTGTTGCATTTAAATCAGCACCCAATAACCCCCCCTCCCCCGCCCCAGGTGGTGGGATGTCCAATGCTTGAGATTCACGCTTCAACTCGTCCGAACAGCTGCCAAGCGGCATTAAAGCGTCCCTGTCTCGTCCAACTGTAGCTTTCTCGCTAGGCAGCAACAATGAGGGCCGGAGGTGCTGGTGAAGCTGATAACAGAAATTTATCAGCTTCACCTCTTTTGTTTTTTTTTCAGCCTTTGCAGCCTCAAAGATCTCCTCCTTGGTGAGCTGAAGGATTCATCCCCTGAATGAGACACAGTTTTAATCTGTTTAAGTGTTGTGATGTCTAATTAACAAAGATTGCAACTGTAATTTATAAAGCTTAATACTGTGTACTGTGTATACTTTAACCTACATTCATGTACAAATGTAAATCTATACATATCCGGTCTTCATTTCTACATAAGTATATCTTTTATTTCATTTTAGTCTCACCTGACTTTTATATCAATATGTGATATTTGAATTAATAAAGTACTTCTGATTCTGATTCATTCTCATTTGTGCCATTTTAAAACACCATTGGGCGTGCCTTTAAAAACATGGCCGACTTTTAGCTCTCACATCACTCCAGTTGGCGGGCTTCTCCAGAGTCCAGCCACTGGAGGGGCCTGATTTGAAGAGTGTCCTCGGTTAAGAATCTCTGCAGGATGCTCAGCGGGGGGGGAAGAAATATAACATTTCATTGAAACCACACCTCACCAGCAGATTTAGTAAAAGCTGGATGTCCTGTGGCGACGTGCAAAACACGTCTATATCTCCACCATTAAATATATGAAGGAGAGCAAAGCTGCGCCCTCCTCTGTGGTAAAATGATAAGTGTTGTAAACTTACTAAAGTCCTCATGAAGTGAATATTAAAAGCTTGGAGGGGAAGGGAGTTTGATTCTTAATGTCATGTCTGAAAACATCAGTGGAAAAATAATTGCATTGTTCCTACGGACTGAAGTTTAACCAAAAAGAGAATGCGCAGACTTTTCTGTGACGTGCTCTTTACACAGTCCAGAGCAGAACTGGTGATGCAATACAAATGAGTTTCACGAGTTCACATTGAGAAACGTTTCAGACGATGTCAAACTCGCTCTCAACAGAGATTTATAGTTCGCCTGAAAATGAAATTTCTGTGAGGGGAGCAGAAGCAGACAGACTTATTTTGACCATTTGTGTTGATGTACAGTAGAATGAACATTTGCAGCTTTGCAGTAGCTGCGAGGGAGGATACAGAGATAACCGCTCTCTCTTGCTCAGTGCTGCTCTGGAATAGGTGCATTTCCCCACACTTGAATGCAAATCCATCACATGTTGTTATCTCTGCCACCATTTCAAAATATTTTGTAGAAGGTGCGAATCCTCGAGCTTTGGTCGGCGCGCTTGGAATTTTTCCCTCCTGAGATTCAATACGTTGCCGCAAGCTCCTTTGTGAGCCGCTGCCGCAGTTTTATCTTTCTTCTGCAGAATCACACTTTACATTTTCATTGTTAACACAACAGATAATTTACACCGAGCTGTTAGGTAGCTGTATTTTATTTCCCCCCAGCGATAGATCTCAAGGTTCTGGAGGATGAATTCTCAGGATTAAGCTATCTACCAATGTGGGTTTTAAGATACTGTGCCACAGACTAAAATCACATGAATCATAAAGCTAATACTCGAACAATGTCGCTGAAATCACCCTGCTGATCGTGGGTTTCCATAGTTTGACACTTTGAAATCAAACTAAGATGAGTGCCTGGGCATTTATGCATCGTGGCCAAATAATGACACCGTTGGTGAGCGTGATTTGTGACACACTTTGTGGCAGTCGGGTTATTTTAACGTGATTGCCTCGACAAGCCGTTTGTCACAGCCACTGCTGCAGCTGCAACCTAAGACGGTGTTTTTACAAGTGGCTAAATCATTGCACCAAACCCCTGCGACCAAAACACTAACATGCACGCGTCCCTTTCACCTCATGCAGGCGTCCGCGTGTCGCTGCTTAAACTCGCCAGCGCGCCTCACAGTCGGCAGAGCACCTGATATTCAGCATGTGAGCACACTGCTTTCAGGCAGACCAGCCAGATCCTTTCATGATGAATTAATTCAATTCACACAATGTTAAAATGAAAGACGAGTGGTACAACTCACGGATGACCACATCTGCAACTGACATAAAAGACACGTGAATCCAGGTCATGGTCATTTACCGGATAAAGCCGGATATATTCCAGTCATTTTCACTCGATCCCTGCCAGATTGTATTCTCTGTTCTTGCCTGTTCCTGACCTGACTGCCGCCCCGTTTGGATTTTGGATTCCCTTCTTGCCTGCCCCTTCGGATTTGTTTGCTGTATGGACAGATCTCCTGGTTTTGACCTCTGCCTGTCTGTTCTCTGCTCTGTCGGTGAATAAACCACGTTGCCCACACTAAGACCGTCTGTTGGCGTGCTTCTGGGTTCTCCCTTGCCAGCACCAGTGAGCGTGACATTTTCTACCATTTAATCACAAAGTGAAGAGTCATCACTCTGTCCTTGATTCTGTCCTTGGTTATATGTAGAATACAAAAACACATTTCCATTATACAGCTTTAATCATCTCCTCCACTGAGGTTATGTTTTCACCCCGTCTGTTTCTTTCTTGGTCGCTTTAATAGTTGGAAAGATTATACGAAAACAACAGAACCGCTGAAGGTTGGCGGGAGGATGTAGGTCAGGGAAGAAGCCGGAAAGTTTTGGCGCGGATCTAAATCAGGGGACGGATTAAACATAACGTCTTTGTTGGAGGTGACGGTGAGGAGACATTTGTAATGTGCAGTTCAGATAGAAAGAGATTCCACGGGACAAATAAAACACCCTGTCCTGCTGAAGACCAAAACAACGGATCAACCAACAAACAGACAAAGACTCTCGATCAACCTCACTTTGGACTGGATGAGTTTTTCAGGAGTAAAACTGAAGCACGTATTTTTGCAGAAGCACAAAACTTTTTGATGCTTTCTGTGGACGTCGATCTGCCCGCGAGGACGGTTTGTCCCGTGCAGACAGACTGACAGTCAGAGGACCTTGAGCCAGATGGAGGATCACAAGGTTTTCCATCTTCAGCTCAGTTTTTCACGCACCAAATTTTCCTGAGCCGTCACTCGTCTCTGCTGGATTTGTGAAACTGCACCGGACTTCTTTAATCTAGTAATCCATATGATAGGATGACACATGTGAAAGGATTCTTAGATCATGTGTACGTTGTGTGGTACAATTTAACGGCCTGACGTTAAAACGCTGGAGCTGTAATCCTCTCGTTAATTATTAACTTCGCTCGGAAACTGATGCAAGACTGAGATCCGCATTCAACGTTGTCAAGACATCGTCTTTTCTTTCCACCAGCTGTCACTGCGCTGGTTTTGCCCTCGGGTCATTTTACCTGAAGCCTGTCCGCTGCCTGCCCAGGTTTTCCTCATATGAGACGTCCATCAGTCACTTTCTAACAGGTTGTCTATTCACCAGTCTTTCTTTGTCTGCATCTGAACTGATGATTGTCTGCTTTGCTTCTCCTCCATATGTTTTCTGAATCTATACATCAAATAAATACTCTTCCTGGATTCATGGTCAACTCTTCACATTATAAATAAATAAAAGGTTCCTGGTACACACTGTTCCCACAAACACAGTTCCAGTTTTGCAGTGACTGTGATTTCTCCGACTCCCGCTGGCGCCAAGCAACGAGACATTCAGTCGACTAATAAAAAGCTTTACATTTCTCAGACTCTAACGGACAATACACAAAGATCAAGATTAGTTTTTACTTTGTGACACATTCATTTTGTTCAAATTCAAGTAGTTTAGAATTATACATTCATTATATCACTTAAAGGTACAAGACCACCGTTATATCTGTGTGTTAGATGCAAAGCCAGCTGCTGGTTGTCGAGAGAAAACCTCTAATTCGAAAACCTTCATGCTATAAAAGCAACAATTTGAATTTTCTATCGATCAAAACACATCGAAACCAATGAATGAACTGAATATCCAACTTATTTACAGTGGAAAAACTAAAACACCACAATGTTGAAGAAAAGAATAATGAGGTCCTGGATCCGCACTGAAATTCATTTTGTTCTTTCTTCCACCAAATGCGATGATAATACGTTCAACATACAAACTCCTCCTCAGGGGATGTAACAAGTATGTGATTAAATCGTATTAAAGTACAGACAACCACATTTAAATCTACTGAAGACACAAGAGACATAAGTTTCTCGTGTTCTCTCTTGGCTCATGACTCGTCCTCCCACCAACGTAGCTTCTGCGTAATCCTGCTGACAAACACACCAACAGGTGAAAAGGCAATTTAATCTTGAATCATCAAACGAAGTCATTCAAGCGAATCTTGTTAATTATCTTTTGCACCTCATTTAGAAACCTCTGATCCTCTTGCATCATGTGTACATCCACTGAACACTTTAATTTGTGTGTGGAAATGAAAGTCTGTTAACAAGCCCACAACGCATTTAACCGCTAACGTGTGAGTCCAAGATTTACATCATCAAATTGTCTTGTGTGTTAATCCTGTTTAAGAGCATTACACCATTATCAAAAATGTTCTTTCCGACCCAGAGCTCCTCACTGAGGAGTCACGGTGTGCGGCGCCCTGCTCCGGTTTCTACAACCGCCAGTTTCAGTTTAATGCCGCTGCCTGGGAGGAGCAGGATGTGGCTTTAAAGTCGAAATGCACCTCGAATGCTGTTTGTGTCCCGGGAGCCGTCAGCTGCTGCGGCTAACCACAGTCTCAGAGCTTCACTCGTGTCTGAACACAGAACGGACACAGTTGGGAATGCCGGATAAATTAAGGAGGGCTTTTCGAAGTCAGGTTCAATTTCCCACTTCGTGTTGAAGCATTTTCCACTCCTCTCCACTTGCAAATTTCAGCGGCGCGATGAAACAATAGAGGACGGTCGAGTCAGCCAGTCAATTTTGGAGATTAAGTGTGTTTCTCGGTGAATTACACACGCGCCTCCGAGCCCCTTAATGGGCTCATTTGAATTCTGGATTAACTTTGATGAATGAAATTGACGATAGCGGCCTCGGAACTTTTGCGTCTGCAGAAATCTTCAAACGAGTTTCCAACACAGCTTTCTGCCAGGTTCAGCAGAGTCACTGTGTGAAGAGGGGAACTAACAATAGAGATAATAATATAATAATTCATACATTTTATAATGAAGTAGACTAATACAACCAGTGTTGATAGTTAGCTGAATAGTTAGGCTGTGTAGCAAAGGTATTTATTGCGTACACAAAATATTAGTTACTGAATTAAATTATAATTTTGATCAAATGAAATGTTAAATTTGTAGTTTAGTTTAATTTTTCAGCAGCGCAGCTTGTTGTGTATAACGACGGATGACATCACTTCCTAAAAGAGAAGCTAAATGACCTGCATTGCCCCCTGGTGGCTGGTAAACCCAACCTTCTCCATGTTAGCAGACGGGCATGGAACAAAATAAAATGACAAAAGTACACGATGAAAAGTTAATTCTGTCATTTTAATTACTTCTGTAGTGTTTTGGTCAATTACTTCAATCTATTAATGTATATAATGTATATTCCATCTTAAATGAGAATGTTAACTTCATGTATATATATATATAGTTTATGTTGTGGCTGTGCAGCTTGTTAGTTTGATTATTATTTGTAGAGTTTCACACACTTGATGCTGTCAGATGTTTCTCTGGAGCTATTTTTATTTTAAGAGGATTACGACAGCGAAGTGAAAAGAGTAAATTCACCGTTTTAGTCTCGTCCTGTTTAAGAGTTTTCACCTTGACACAAAGCGAAGGAAAATAAAAAGCTGAAAGAAAAATAGCCTCTTCAGCCGCACTGTCAGAGTTAACGTCTCCATCAGGGTCTTCTCGAGGTAACAGCAGTATTGTGTGAACACCACATTCACACCAATAAATATATAAACAAATAAGACATGTGCTGATGTCGTGGACATCTCATGACATATTCCAACCAGCAGATCGACTCCGTGACAATTCAGAAAGAACCAAAGACAATTAAAGACTTAAAATTCTCCAGGACGTGTCATCTCTGTCTGTGAGTCCCCGTCTCGTCCCGGGGAACCATGTCCATCTATTATTTGTATTATGTCTGTCTCTTGTCAGTAATCCGTCCACTGGAGCCAGAAAAACAAGTCTATAAAAAAAATAGTCCTCAGAGACAGTAGCGGAGTCTGGGACATAAACAAACACAATACAAAATAATCCAACACTTTCTGGCTTTGCTCCCATAAGAAGCAGACAAAAGGCTCATTTCTCTTAAATTTAGTTTAAATTCATATTCATAAGCAATTCTCCTTTTTGATCCGCCCCTCCCCCGACGAGTGTTGCATGTGACGATCCTGCGTTACACGGTATAATTACTGCAGAGGAGTTAGATTTGTGCAGATTACAATAAGAAACATGTCAAATTCCGTCAAACGTCACAATGAACACGGACGCTTCCGACCACGAGGGAGCGTGCGGTCGACGTGTTGATTACAGACCAGTCAACCAGAGCAGTGTCTGCGGAATTGAATGTCCATCATTCAACCATCAGCTGCTTCTCCAAGAGTTGTTTTCTGTAAAATGCTGAATGCACAGTTTCTTGTTCACCGCGTGAGTTTTTTTTAATCCTGCACGATGGATTTACATCCCCCCCCCCGCAGTGCATATGACAAATAAACAACATGACTGAATGTCTTTGAGCGAGATTATGCAAAAGCAGTTACATTAGCCTCTCTTATATTTTCTTTCCCACAATCCCTCACATTAATATTAATGCACACAAAACACCAAGCAGTTTAGGAGATGTTGATTAAGATTGTTGCTTTAAAAGTAATAAATTAAAAATGAATGAGGAAGAGCTGTGTGATTTCTCTTTTGTTTTTAAGTGTTGTATTGACAATTGAATCTATTATAACTCTATCATTAAAACACTGCGTCAGTACAAAGCATTTAATTAAGAAGTGTTTTCTTTATTTTACATGATTGCCACAATTTAATTGACTTCTCGCTTGAGCGTGTATCACAGCTTCACCGCCATCCTCCAGCACTTCCTTCGTTTTTTAACCATCTCATTAATTAGCACCATACTGGTACAGCTATGAAGAAATGACAACGTCTATACGGAGCTCGATTACAGCACAGGGCTCAAATGTCATGCATCGCTGCACTCGGGGCTCCATGGGGAGGTAACTCACGATGCCATGAGTTCAGAACTAAAAATACTGCATGTTGGATTTCTATATGAAGCACATAGTCGTATGACGTCTTCAGAAGCCAGGCACACACCGTACATATGTTTCAGTATCTCATGTGAGTCACTCGTTGCAAAAAAAAACAAGTGGGTACAATATTAAATATTTTAATAGTCGAGTCTTACAAAAATACAATTCAAGTGCTGACACATACAACCACCACATCTGTATGGAAATCTGCAGCATGTATATATATGACAGTTTTCAAAAAAGGCTGTATTTTTTGTTTTTAACCAACGCCTCAGATGTTTTGATTGACGGACGTGTTCGTTATCAAAGCTTGGAGATGGCGGTCAGCAAGGAGCCGGTCAGGACGACGCAGGAGGCGAAGAGGAAGATTAAGCAGTTCGCTAACCCCTGACGGGAAAACAGAGCTTTAGCATTAGCAATAAGAACAAAAGGGTAATTTGCTAAAATGCTGTTTTTGCTAAAATGTTCTCATAACAAATGTAGTTTTCTGCTATTTACCATCATATTGAGCCAATATCCCATACAGGTAAAGTACAAACCAGCTGTGGTAATATTTCTGTTTAATGGAACCCAGAAACCTCACGTGTGTTGATCTCGACCTCAGGGAGTGGGATGAGTTAAAAACATGTTTGTGTGTTGAACCAAAACTAAATCTACCAGGGGTCGAAAAATCCGAGAGAAATCATTGTGCTGTTATTTCACCTCCTCGCTCCCCATCTCTCTCTCGTGTTGCTAATCCTTGACATATACAAGGCTGCGATAATCTCAGAAATATAATATACATGTATTGTCCCCTGGTATTTGATAGTATTATTTGATAGTATTTTAGTATTTTTATATGGACGAGGCTTAATGGTTGGTGAGTCGATGTAGGTCGTCACATAACGGTCGTCATAAATCTGATTCTCTAAGATCGACCAGAGCCCCGAATTGTGCAGTGTGTACCTGCCATTAGTTCAATATACAACCGATGAGCGGAGTGGATTAGAGCAGATGATTGAACTTGAGTGTCGTGACCCACACCTTAATCTCCTTGAAAACCAGGGATCCCCAGAGTGCTGCAACCAGACCGTATCCCTGCAGAGGACAAATCAAACCAGGTGTTGACTGAGCACAGACCACTGATTCAAACCAATTTCCTTAAATCTGCTTCCAGTTTGTAAATCTAACGCTTTCAAAGTTCCACAAACTCTGCCCTGAACGACTGACCGAGCAGAGCCAGACGTGTGCGGCTGCAGCACAGCCGGTTTGACACCTCTGGTTCCAAGGGTTGAGGACAAGACGGAGTTGAGGCCACGAGTTCATGCACATACGTAGCACGGTCAAAACGCAGGCCACAGAATTTATACCATCTAACAATCATACTAGATGAACCCAAATGCATTTAATCGGTAGAATTTCAACATATGTGACATTATGACGCATGAAAAGGCTTCATGCAAACATTATCAGTATGTTCAGTGCGGTGGTTTGACAGTGTTGGTTCCTCAAACCGTCCCCAGGGGACATTCATCTCATTCAATACCTTTCTACACAAAAGCCTTTATTGAAAATTTCTCTCACCAGCAGATGAAGCCACACACCACTTTCCTGATTGCTTGACATTTTGTTCATCTGACCAAAAACTAAAGGAGTCATTGTCTTCGAATCACATCATCAACACCCCAGGACAAAAAAAAAACAAATCACAGTAATAATAAAAAAAAGAAGATTAATCTACCTCAATGTTCTGTTTGAATTGGGTCATCTGAGTGTCTGTGAAATAGTTTCAGACAACAGACACGACTAAAATCTCTAAATAAAAACTGTGGAAGAAACTTCGGGGCCTTTGTGGGAGTTTGTTCATCAGTGTGATTCGATTTCCATGAAGCAGGGATGAATACGATACGGGTCAGAGAAGAACCCATTACATTTCTCTGTGGATCAAGGATTTTGTCACTATCTTTAACACTGCGAGAGTTTTGACATTTCCCAGAGAATAATCAATGGGATGAAATATGAATAATATTTAGGGGACTGATGTAAGATTTGGAGCATCTTGATTGAATTTAAGGGATCGGTTTACTTACTGCCGTGATAATGGGGAAGGTGATGACTGCACTCAGGTAGTTATTAGCCAGGAACCAGCAGTACGTAGCCAAGGTCCACATCAGTCCAGACGACAGACCTGAAGAGCAGAATGAGACGTTAGAATTTACCAGTGCTCGAGAAAAACAGCTTTTAAGTTGGCAGAGAGTCAGGAATCCAATGTAGAGATTATTTTATGTAAATGCTCCCCGACAGGTACGAGAGAGACGGAATCACACATGCCCCAGTTTAAATTTCCTCTCGGTAGCTGCACAGGAAACCAGGACACGTTAGCCAAGTGCCGCAGGTGTAAAGAAACAAAGTCCAATTTCAAAGCTCCATCCGCCGAAGCTGTAAACCAAATAAAAGATCAAGACTGAAGTTGTATGGGATGTGAGGTTCTGAGCCAGAGCGGACATGTGTGCCCCTGAGCACTTTCCAAGATTCAACTGTTCCCTGAGCGGATCTGTTTGCACTTGCAGCTCAGCGAGAGAGGCAGCGATAGTTCCCCCGACAACAGCCGATTCCTCGCGTCTTTGTGAGAGTCAGACCGAGGCTATTATTACACCGGCCGCTCGGCCGCGGTGCACCGACAGCTCAGTGGTTCACAGAAAATCAATCAACCGGTGGAAAATGTTAGTTACTGCCGGGCCACTCGGTTTCCACGCAGTCTGAGAAGAACAGCGGCTCACAGACCTGCTGCCAGATCCGGGGCAGCAGCTTGTGGTTTTGGCACCGACAACAAACGGTGGTGCACACAGGAGATTCCCAACCTTTAATGGAATTGGTTTTTAAACATGAAGAGGATTTTACTTTCACCTGTTACAGCTTTGACTTTTTTTGATAGTTTCATTTTAAACCTTTTTCTTTTAAATATCAAGTATTTGATGAGAAAAAAAGATGAGTTTAAATGTCAGTAATGTCTCAAGAAGTCTAAGAAACCCAATTTCCTCAGAGGAAAAAAAAAAAAAAATAATAGAAATAAGCTTTGGGATTGGAAAGTCAAAATGCAAATGCAGCATGGCTCTGTCCAAAACACAATTTAAAGAAAATGCTTAAATTCCTTTACGTTGGGGAAAAGCAAATACACTACAGTCAGTTCAGTTTTACCTGTTTGTTTGCAACATTTATATTTGAAGAATACATCATCTCAGTGAATGAGCTGCCCGGTGAATTTCTCCAGAGCTCAATCAACACATCGCTGCTAATGTCACCAAACACTGAAGATGTAGACAGAAAGACATTTGGCCAGGGATAAAGACAGACTGTGGGCTGCAGTGCTTTTTAAAATTAAACAAAAATACTTTAATAAACTTTGGATAAAAGAGATGAGAAGTTACAGAAGAGAAATAATTTGATAAAGAGCGTTCGGCAGTGACCTTTTGACCCCCGAGGGAACCTGGCTCAACGGCTACAGATGCAAAATGGCTGACGGATTAAAGTTACTGCCGGTGTCGCCGAGACTTAACGATGATCCTCAGGGAGAATAGTTATTGTGAAGCCGCACTCACACAACAATCTGTTCCTCCATGGACGTAAAGCAGTTTCAGTCAGTGACGACTCAAACAGACCTCGATCATCGTGTGTGTTGGAACCCTCACCTGGTAGGATGAGCCTGGAGTGAAGCCGGGGTCTGTTGTGCATGGCGGCGCAGTAGATGGTGAAGTACAACGTGCTCGTGAGAAAAATGCCAGAGCACTGCGCATAAACATAGTCGAGGTCTGGGAAGAAGACGAAACGAGAATCGACGGTTTTACATCGTTTGTGGAAAAAGAAAAGTCAGCTGCTTTCTCTTGTGTCTTTAGGAAGTCGGTCAATAAAGTGAAAATCTAAACATAACAGCAGGAAAACATTTTACTGTCAAGAGCTTCACACGGTGACTCCTGCAGAAAACCGGATATTAAACCAAGTCCTCTGGTGGAGCCGCTGTTATTTATAGAGGAACACTGGGGCACATTAAATTGAGAAGACATTAATCATTTTGACAGTTTTTTTTTCTTTTAGGTGCATACATGTGTGAAGTAAGATTAAAAGTGAATCCATACCAAAGTCACTGGCTCCATGGAACATGCTGTCCTGGCACGATGAGTGGCTTTTGATGTAGAGGATGGGGGTGATGGAGGAACCGTACAGCAGGCCGGACACCACGGCCAGCAGGCAGCCTCTGACGAAGAGGAGGAGTCGCAGGGTGAAGAACTGCACAATGGCCGATGTTTAATCTCCATTGTTCAATTTGTCAAGTTAATTTCAGCAGCGATCAAAGCTGATAAAATGAGCGTTTGAGAGCGAACATGATTCAAGTTGGCACAATTCATTTATTAAACCTTTTTTTCTTCGGTTTGCTTCATTATTATTATACTGGAGCTTCACTTTAAGCTAAACGCTAGTTAATAAACAGATTTTCTGTCCGTACTCTGCGTTTATTTCTTCTGTATTTATTTCCTCTGTATTTATATCTTCTGTAAGCTTATGGATCTGTGTGAAACGCAGCTATAGCACTTGAAACTGTGGACATTAGTCCTGCTGCAGTTTAATAAAATAATGAACCAGCTAAGATTTTATAGGCATCTCTTACTCGGTGTACTGAGCTTTCATCCGTAAAGATTTTACCGTCCGAGCAGACAATCATTGTTGGGGCATACATGCCAAGTGGCAAGTACGCAATTCTCTCCACGCAAGATTTAATCTGCCATAGAATGAATCGATTTTCTCGGAAATGCTGGGACGTCTCTTTTTCCATTAGTTAAGATAAGTCCCCTGAATTAAATTGTTTCACTAAGCAGTTAATGAAAGTGAATCAACTCTTACTCACGTCACATTGAGGATTGAAAAGGCCGACAGTTATGTAACGTAACATCGTCAGATTTATTCTTGTTCTACTCCGGAGCGCTGACTGATTACTAACGAGTTGAGCTCTCACATGAACCGCCTGGTCTTGTGTCCGATGTGGTCTATCCAGAACTCGGAGGAAGTCGGTCCGTAACTGCCTGAATAAGTTCTCTGTGGGAAAATAAAAACAATGTCCTGACTCAGAGGCTGTGTCGTCTTTCACAACAATCAGAGGACACGACGGGGAAAAGCATTCACAACTGGCTTGATTGATCAACCGTCCCATTCCTGCGAGAAGGTGAGAAATGATCTATACTCACCCTGTCGATAAGTAATGGAATTGATTCTGAATTGGGATGCAGGTCCACATCTGCTTTCACAAAGAAAAAGATCAGCCCACTGCAACAAACAAAATTAATATCTGTCATCCCCCCAAATAAATTTAACAAAGCAAGCTGCTATGATCACGATTTCTTTGCTGCTGCCAGGAGACAACATCAGTGACAAGGAGGAGGAAGACATTTCACCTCAGCAGACACAACCCAGCTCCACAGTAATTTAATATCGGCCTGGAGACGTCCTGAGGAGCAATCCCGAACCAGCCGAATCTGAGGGAGACAGGTCACATAACATCTACTGGGTTTGGTGCCAACAAAGAAAGTGCAACAAAATTGCCTCCACAACATTAATGTCTCAGAATGCCCTTTTCAAAAAGTTACAGTTCAATTAGAAGTCATAAAAAGAAAGGAACTTACTTTTTTAACTTATTTAACTTTTAACTTACTAACTATTTTTTTTTCACCCAATTCTGGGAACAACACTATATCATCTGACTCACCTTGAACTGGCCCAGCCCATCAACAAACTAGACGATCCCCAAATTAAACTCCCAAGGCCGAGGCCGATGGCTTTAATGATTGGAACAACGGCTATATTTCCTGCGGACGACATTGGAGGGAGAATTTAGCGACACGTTTATCTCACAGTGCGCCATTTACACAACCGATATGACAGCAGTGACGACGCACAAGGTTTTGGGGACTTTAAATCAGAGAAGAGTTGGGGGAAGTGTAGAATGATTTCGTCCAGGGAGGTTGTTGCACCATCCTCTGTGTTTGTCCCACAAAACCACAGATGGAGAAAAAGGAAAATATCACACGACAGCTCAGCTCGTAAAGAAAAACTGGCAAAGAGTCATTTAGGCCGAGACAGTGCCGAGTCAAACGCAGCACATGAGGTGCGCTTCATGGCAGCATAAGAACGGACAAGAAGCCAGTGTCCTCAAAGTTCAACTCTCACAGAACTGCATCCACATTTTAAGACGGACAGACGGTGGCTAAGTTGGACGCTTTGAGTCCGTCTGCTGCTGCAAACATCCAGATGGACCCTTGAAGACTTAATTCCGTTTGAGAACAACTTCAGGATCATTAGAAGATGAAGTTTTACTTTAATGATACATCACCTGTGGCCCAGATCGCTCCCCCGAACATTGCGAAAGGTTGGAATTTGGGCGAATCTAGAATCAAGTCTCCAACCATAGATACAACCCATATGGCTGCACAGTTCACCCACTGGAAAAACATGCCTGTGGGCAGAGAGTAGGCCATTAACCTTTTTACAAAGCACTTTACATGAAGATGAAATCGTTTCTTTAGATGAAACGAGGCGCTCACCATCTCCTGTCTCGATCTTTTTGATGGAAACGAAGGTGCTTCCGTACAACAACACAGCAGCTGAGCTCGCAGTGATTCCATAGACGAAGTGAGTCATAGACGTTGAGTTGAAGGTGAAATCAAACGTTTCCAGTTTCCCAAATACTGCATTTCCACCGGCCCGGGAACCTGGAGGAGTTTTAAAGCCAGCAAATAAAAATCCAAAGGGCTTCAGGCAGCAGCAGCCACACACAGGCCCACACTCACTCATTCACTCACTCACTCACTCATTCACATATCACGTACCTTGTTGAGCGCTGTGACAGCTCACCATCAACAAACAGGCAACTAATAAAAGCCAAGGGGGGAATTTCACTTGGACCATGTTAAAACTAAATATTGTTTCTTGATGTGGACACAGAGTGAAAACCAGCTGAGGCAGTGAATGAGTGTGTGTGTGTGTGAGTGTCTGACATCAGGTGCTGCCACTTGTCTAATCACTCAGTCTGATACACGAGGCTGCAGGACGGAGACAGACACACTTTGAGACGAGATGAAATAATCACATATTAGTTATTACTAATATATGTTATTGTCATTTTCCTCATTATTTATATTATTTTATTGTTATTATTATAATTATATTTTGTCATCTTTTCATTATGATCTCATTTATTTCATAAAATCATAGTTTATCTCACCTTATATTCATTCATTCATTATCTCCCATCATGGTCAGAAAAACTGAATAAGTCGAGAGTAAAACTGATTTCAGAAAATACTTGACCCATTAATAGAACAATTATTCATAGCGGATGTTTTAAATAAATAAATACAGCCGGAGGCAAAAATAGTCGGTTATCCAGACGTTTCTGGGCTGAAGTCGTCACACGTGCCACAAATCTGTCTCACTCTGAACTGACCTGGATAGATCGCCATGGTAACCTGCTCTGGATTAACTGATCACTGAACAAACCGAACCTGACTGAGGAGCCTGGGAGTTTACACTCACAAGACAAATACTAATGGAAAAGATAAATATCTTTTATAGAGCTGTAAAATCATTGAATAGCCTTTAAACGTGTCACTCTGGTTTCAAAACAGAGTTTAGAACAAACATGGAGCGAGTCGACCGAACCAGATAACAACATTATGACGACTGCAGCTGTTTTGTAATCTTAGATTCAGGATCCTGACAGTGTGGTCGCTCTTATTCCTGCAGCTCAGAAGAACACGATGACTCTGTGTGATGACAGATAAACGCACTAGTGTCCATTTATCAGGAAAATTATCTGCACATTGTGAATCGTGGGATTTTGAAAAGATATCGCCTACACCTGTGCAGAGCCAGACGAACTCCAGTTTAAGGTCATCCAGCGTTCATCCCTTTTCTGGCTTCATAGTTCAGCACATTGACAATGGCGATCACTTATCTGCTCATCAGCAGACGATGGTCCACAACAATAGTTCTATATTTAAACCGGGCTCAAGGAAATCCTGTGAGAATACGCTGCTGCACTCAAGAGCTTCCTGATGTCGATTCTAATCTATTCTAGCATTTTCTAGTCTATAGTCTATTCTATTCTATTCTATTCTGTTATGTTCTAGTATAGTCTATTTTAATCTTTTCTATTCTGTTATGCTCTGGTATAGTCTATCTATTCTAGTCTATTCTAGTCTATTTGATATGATTAGCCTGAACTCAGAACAATTTAAACTAAGGGCCAGCAGATGTCGCCTAAAACACATGGATGCATAATGAATGAATGAATGAATGTGTAATTCATCACCCTCACCTGTGGCCTGTGTGTTTAAATCTAGTCCATACTAAATGATTAATGTTCCTCAACCATGAGATTGTAGCATCGTGATATATTTAATCCTCAAAGCAGCAAACATTGGGTCAAAGTGTCATCCAGACATTTTGCCTAATCACTTTAGCTCTAACTTATTTTTAATTTTACTTTTTTTTTTTTTTTTAAGTGGTTTAAGGGGAATCTTCAGGGAACTCAGTCCAGAGATGTGGTGACTTCACAGCACGTCCATCAGGTGTCCCTGTCCCTGCGTATTCCACCATGTGTCCACTTTACTTGTGAAAGAGAAAGACAGTGTTCGTGTTGCCTCATGTTTGGGTTGGAAGGTGGTTTCCCAGCGGCTCCGTCCACTGCGCACTGCGCGCATTAGTCACTGTGCCCTATGTGGCCACGAGTCCTCCCTTCCAGAATGCGTTTCGGAAGTTGCGCGCTCCTCCCTGGTTCGAGTTTGGCTCAAAAAAGAAACTCAACCATGAAGATAACATAAGTTCTAATGGGGAAGTCTCGCTCTCGCTGGCTGTGCTTCCCTTTCCTGAGACTGACGAGCAGCTTTTGGAGGTGCCCTCTCTCCAGAAGGAGTTTGCTCATCGCGACCCTATGTGCGGTCTATCTGGTTTTTGTGGTTTCATATGTTGGATACTCTCAGCAGCACCGGGACAGACGGACTGACAGACACAAGTACCGACACACCCGTGGACTGGAGACCGATGGTGCCCTTCTGGACTCTGCGGACCTGCAGACCGGTGAGAGCTTTGTGGTCCCGACCCGGTCCAACGTGGTGTACATCACGCTCAAATTCAAGCGCCTGAAACCCGCAAATATCCGCGGCACTATCAGGCCAAAGCTCAGGAGAAAGCTGAGGAAGAATAAATCAGCCAGTTCAGCTTTTACGCAGGACAAACTTGGCGCTTTGGAGCGAGACGCGGGACAGATTAAGCGCCACTTTGCACCCAAGACTTCCTGGAAGGAAACCAGGGAAGTCGATTATAAATCTTTAGATGTGAACCACAGATCTCACAGAGATGAAGTGGCAGAGTCTAACATCAGCTCCATACGAATCTACAGCCAGAGCGCACCGCAGTGGTTCAGCGCGCAGGACGTGGGAGCCATGCGCTTTCTTGCGGATGCCAAAGTTTTGCGCATCAGAGAAGTTCCTCGCGGGGAGTCTCCGTCACCTCTCCTGATGTTTGAGGGTGAGACAAGCGCGACGGCACGGAGCAGCGTGTGCGGGGGGCGGTGTGGAGTCATCAGCAGCCCCGTGGACACCACGGAGGTCTTTGCTTATCACTTGGACAGAGTGCTGGGGCTGAACAGGACGTTACCAGCTGTGAGCAGAAAGTTCAGGTTTCTACACGGTAGGTCACCCGGATGGAGTTCGATCAACTGGTCCGAGTTGGATTAAAGTTTTTAAAAAAGTTGATTCCACAAGGGACAGTGTCTTTCATTGAACACCGTGAAAACCGCTGAGCAATGAGAAGAGGAGGGAGAGACAGAGAGCAGTGAGGAGGAGAGGAAGATTCTGCATGAGGATGATAAATGACAACTTCACTAGTTCCCTGAGTGGAACAAGTTTTTATGTGTTCAGGCTCTAGAACTGCAAATTGCATCGACATCATAAAAACGTCATCAGTGCTTCAGAGAAATGGATAAAAACACGAATAATACCCCGAGAAACTAAATGAACCGGTGCAGCTTTGCAATGGATTCTGAGGTTTTATAATTTTATGTATTTTGCACATTACAAGTGAGCAAGCATCACATCAGGACAAAATAGAACATGCAACATAAAATGAGCATCAAAGAAACATGCATAACAACATTAAGAGATTTAGAGGTGTAAATCTGTTAGAGTACGTTTCAAGACAAAATGTGAAAGTAGAGCTGCAGAGTCAGATGATGTCATGTCAGAGGTTCAATCATCTTTAAACTGGAACAGATACAAGACCTGGACTCACAGAACCACGGAGCCTGTTAGGTCTGCACAGAGTGCGGAGCTCACTTATCCCAGCTCTGGATCCTTTAGAGCCTTGAGGGTGATGAAGAGTGTTTAAAAAAAATCTATTGTAAAAGAGAACAGAAGCCGATGGAAGGAGGCCAGAGCTGGTTTAATGTGAGAGAAGCTGCTTGTCTTGTTCAGTGATCTTGTTGCACAACAATCGTAAATCACTTCTATCAAGTAAATCAAACCGGTTTATTGTGTAAACCATCCAAATCAGATTTAGATGCAGTTGTTGGACAGATAATCCAACATGTGCTGATCGACTGCACTAAAGACTTTATCTCCACACTGCTCTAGATAAAATGCGGGTGGGAACTTTTCTTTTCCTCATGTCACTGAAATCAGGGAGTTTGTCTTGAGGCTGGATTCAATTACGAAAGTCATGCTTCACTGTCCTTTAATCAAATGTATAAATTCAGTTCAAACCTTGCAGACCTTTGAGCACAGAGCTCCTCCAGTTGGTGCAAGTAGAACCCGAGGGACACATCAACAGCAGGTGACAAGCTGCTCGCTTTCAAGCAAAATAAAATAATTAAAAACTTTGCCTCCGAAGAACAACAGAGAGTTTGATGTGGTGCTTTGATTCGCAATGAACGCTGTGCAAAATTAAAGTATGAAATATTCATAAATACACAACCAGGCATCATAAAACACATCTGTCCACTTCCCTCCGCTCTTTGAGACATGAACAGAACATGAAAACATCATTCCATGAACAGATCCTGGACCATCACTGAGTTATTGTTGCAGGAAACAGCCTCAGACATTCTGGGAGAGAAAGAAAATCCCTGTCCATCTCTCTGCTGTCTGGATGAGCTCAGTGACCCGCGGCAGATACTGTGCAGCCTCCGGGCATGTGTGTGCTAACTGCATAAATTCCGGTGACGGCACCAGCGTGCTCACCGGTCACTGTGTGTTTCCAGGATAAAAATAGGTTTTAAAAAACTCCATGAGACTGAGCAGTTGTTGAAACCTGACCGTGCGATCTGTGCATCCTTCCCTCTTTTAGACGGCCGGCCAAGTCCAGTGGTGTTATGGGACGAGTCTCTGTACCCAGAGGGCCTTGCTGCAGGCCGGGCCACTGTGAGGTTAACATGGGGGGGCTACCAGAGATCCCTGAAACAAAGGTGCTGGCATAAAAACATCAGCCCGAGGCCCGACTCTGACTGCGGCGCTGTTCATCACTACGAGTGGAGCAGCCTCGCTCTGTTTGACTTCTTGTTACAGGTAACGAAGGATTTGCTGCTTTGATTATGACGAAAGCTGAGATTTGTCTTCACAGGCTTTTTTTAAATTCCAGAATCGCTTCATAGATGAGTTTTGCTTTTTTTTTTTGTCTGACATTAGAAATTCACTCTCGCAGCTTTTAACTCCTGAAGAAAACAATAAATTATCCTCTGCTGTGTGATCTCATTCTGACACTAAGGACACACTTGCTGATATTTGAGATGTTACTGATGACATCACCGAAAGGCTCTGTTCATGTCAGGGGTCTCGGTGTAACACGTGACCGCGTGTGATCATGTAATACCGCCAGCCTGAAGCTGCAGGAGCATTCCCATCGTTCTAGTTTAAGACGAGAGTGAACTCAACACTGTGGAATTGATGAGGCTCATTTATCAGTCGATAAGAATTATTTTACACATCAGGCTAAAGTCAGATTTTTGAATTCTCCACGTTGTTCATTAACTGAGACAAAGTCTCTGACGATGGATGTTGGGTTTGGAGAGGTTTTCTCTAAAGCGGTATGATTAGGGGTTTGTGTTTTCTGCTCATCTCTATTTCTCGGTGGATGCTCACACACGCACCCGAATCTCCCAAATCCTCAGATGTCTTCTATTTGTGAGCGGCTCCTAAACCTTGTGGCTGAAACTCGTGAGGTCGAACCTCTCGGATGCTGCTCAAATCCATAACGATCCGTCGGTAAGAGAGTGCGGAGGCTTGAGGAAGTCGTTCATGGCTCCAGTGTTTCTTCAGGAAGAAGAAAAACTCTTTGATAAGCTGCTTTCGACTTTGATAGGCAGGATCATCAAACACTTCAAAAGGGAGAGGAAAAAACAGAAACACCAATATGAAGAGAAATCCATATTTACCGTCTCCTGCTCTCTTCTCAACATCAAGCAGACAAACTCTGAAAAAATGTCTTTCTTCAGATTCACAACCGTCTGGACGGGAGCTGCTGCGGGTTCAGGCCCCGGCAGGAGGACGAGTGTGCGGAGCTCGGACGCCACGCTGAGTGCGGGGACCCGGAGCGCCTGCAACTGGCCAACATCGTCCACAGGGGTCACGACCCCAGACACCTGGTGTTCACCAACAACAAGGGATTCTTCGACCGCAACGAGGACAACCTGGACTTCAGGCTGCTGGAGGGGATCACTGAGTAAGTTCAGGGGTAGATTAGACAGAGAGACAGATTAATATTTATATTAATAATTATTATTATTATTAGGAGGTCGTCAGGATAATCTAGAAAACATGTAGCACAGACGTCAGGTCATGTGAAAATCACAAATTCAATTGTGACAGGAAGTCTTTTATTTTGAGTTTCCTGCGTCATTTTATAAACTTTATTTTTGAGGCCTTTTGTAACTCCTGAAACTGAGTTAGTGAAATCTTAGTCGGGCCTGTTCAGATTCACTCACATGTCATTTCTAATCACATATTAAACATTTTAAATCTCTTATTTTCATCTAAATTTTAAAAACATGTCTTCAAACCTGTTTTAAAATCTTCAAGAAACCTAAGATCTGGTTCATCACATTAAACCTGCAGGTACGCAGCATGACACGCGTTGTTCCTGTCTGTTCTCCGCTGATCCGGGTGGTTGTGTCATTTGAAAGTTAACTTCAGTGCTTTCATTTCGTTCATCCTTTGATCAATAACCCAGAGGCGTGTCACTGGGGAGACAGTTGCGGTGTGTTTGGCGAGAACACTGGCGTCTCCTCTGCAAACACGGATCCTTGTGATTCTCATGGAAGCTGTTGCTTCTCTTCTGCCACATATTAGAGCAACATGGGTCTAAACCCTAAACCCACAAATCACAGGACGTCAAGATTATTAATTCGATGTCATGTCGGAGTCTTTGTAGATTTGAAAGGTTTTTCTTTGACTTTTATAAAAGCTGAATATACGGATGTTATCTCAGGCATCTATATATATTAAATGTATCTTTACAGTTTAAGCTCACTTGCATAGAAAGTTGAAATCGAAGATCACATGATCACGTCCCGCCTTTCCCTCGCGCTGTTATTTTAATTCCTGCTCAAACACGTCACCGTTAATATTCATTCAAAGCTCCGACTGAGACAAAGCAGCACTTTTTCATTTTGTCCAGTCTTACAGAGCACAAAGGATCTCATGGTGCAAACCACATGTTCGTCTTATTGTCGGTGTGAGGAGCCCGAGGTTCGACTAAGCCCCGGACTCGTTCCGAACCTTGATGCTGTGCCAACACACGGCATCAAATACAGAACCTAATGTCAAGTTCAATCAAATCTACCGCCAAGAAAATCCTTGTCACCATTTGTGCTTGTGTTCTCAAATGTTAAACTGAGTCTCCTGTGACCAAACTTTGAGCATATGTCCGAGGACGTGTTACGTTTTCTGGGCTTAATTAATAAGTGGAAGTGACATCACATTTTGTAAACAGATATCAGTCCCCTAAATGTGCCGTAGCGTTTTTTTAATTAAGGTCCATGAAGTATTTCCTGGAAACGATAAAGAAAGTCTTCACCATGTTCCGTCCTTCCTCCAAGTTTTCGTGGAAAGTCTTGTGCGTTCTTCGCGTTATCCTGCCGACAAACAAAGAAAAAACCAGAGAGGTGCAAAAACACAACGCTGAAGGTCTGTAAAAATAATTCTTCTTTCTCAAGGTTTGTAATTATCAGGGTTTGCTCACAGAGTTTTGTGGAGGTGTTATCCAGAGAGACGTAGCTAAATTCAGTGCCCTTGTTTATATAGATTGTGAAATATCTCTCAGTAATAGAGTTTAACAGCCTCACAAACAACAACCGCAAATGAACCATGAAGTTAAATCAACATCTGCCTCAAAACCATTATTATAACTGTGATTATCCGGGACTTTTAGGACCGAAGCAGATTTAACAAGGAATGTTGAATAAACCGAGAACTGAGGGAGAAACATGAGCTTTCACTGTTAATAACTCAAATCAGATTCAACACTAATTTAGAGTTTGCACTCAGTGACGGTGTTTAACAGGCAGCGAGCGGCGAAAGAACAAGAACGAACTTGGAAAAGTGATAAAAAAAAAGTAGCCTTACATAAATCATCTTCACTTTTGTGAGTCAGGTTTATAGTTAGCGTGTTAACTCATCCTCACAGTCTCTTACTCTTTTTATTGGCTGTTTTTTCAGTTCCCAAGAATATTCACGAAAACATCTAAATTACACGCGTGTAGAAGAAGAACGAATGTCTGTCAATCTGTCCACTCTTTCACTTCTGTGCCTTCATCTCCGAGGTTACGTTTCAGCTCTATATCGCAGCGTTCAGAAACAACCAAGATAAAAATGCAACATCCTTTTCAGCTGCCTTCAGAGAGTCAAACAGTCGAGATCTCCTCTGCTCCTCAGACACGACGGAAACTATGTGATTCAATAACGTCTGTGTTTGTCCAGGCTTCCGGAGCAGGCGGTGTCGGTGCTGCGGAGCAGGAGGCTGAGGGAGCGACTCCTCCAGTCTCTGTTCCTGGACGAGACGTACTGGGAAAGCCAGGGCGGCCGACAGGGCATCGACAAGCTGATCGACGTCGTCGAGAGGCGGGCGAAGGTCCTCCTCACTTACATCAACGCACACGGGATCAGGGTCATCGCAATGAACGCGTGACGAGCTTCAAAAACCAAATGACGAGACAAAGAAAAGGTCAAGCAACAGTTTGGTCCTGAAACAAGACACTGGAGTCTGACACATTTTAATCTGGATAAAAAACTTCAGCTAAATATAAACGAGAACATAAATGAATGTGGTCCTAATCCTCAGGATCATGTACATTCACAAAGAAATATTCTAATCACAGGGTTAATGAGTAATTATACAATATTTCTTTAGAAACTTGATGAAGGACTTCCTATAAATCACCCACTAACCTTTGAAAACAACGTTTACTCTTTCTTGTGATATCTGCAAAGCTTTTGATTAATCTATGGAAACGTGTCTAAACTCATGATCTGCATGAGATACTGAGGAATTCTTTAACTTATCTAATGTACGACATTTACTTTAACTCTTTTCTGAAGGAAGGAAGCTAATTAGTTTTTCTTCCGTCTGCCGAGTCTTCATTTCTTTCTCTCCCCGGAGGCCAAACCGCTGTCGTCATTATGTAAAGAACACGCTGCCGTTATAACTTCTCCGCCTCCTCCCGAGGCTTCCAGACACAATCATTGTCGCTGTGAGTGACGAGGAAGAACGACGCGATAACTTATTGTCTGAATGTGGCGTCAAATATTTTACACTGAACGATGAGTTATTGAATCTTTTATATATTTTGTCTTAAAAACGTCAGTGTGAATGTTTTTCATGATGAAACATGTTTGGGAAGAACTGACTGTAAATTATAAACTGAAGGACTTTAAGTACAAGAACTTTTCTTTTCCTCTCGTGTCTTTATTTCACTACACAAACACTTTGACGCTTTTGCCGTAAACCTTTTTGTATTTATTTATTTTTGTACTTTCTTTCTAATTATTGAAGCTGTCAATAAAAGTTTTTTTTTGTGTGTGTCAAAAGTTTTTGGCCTTGACAGATAAAATCATTGAAAGAAAACAAGCGCTGACCTCTGACCTGGGATCTGTAGCTTCTCCTGTCGACTCGATGTGATTTCAACTTTACTGTGTTTGTGTAAAAGTTCTCTTTATTCCGAGTGTGTTTTAAAATGAGCATCGATTATTTCCTGCCAGAGACAAAAGCATCTCTCGTTGGACGACAATGAATTTCTTTTTACAAGTATCCACGGTCTGTAAAAATGCATGAGCTAAGATATTTTTGAATGTCAAGCTCAGAAATAGTCTGTGAAACCTGAGCCGCGGCGCGTCGCCTGCCTTCCATGCTGCAGTAAACATTGAGCTTTGGGCTCTCACGTTGGCCTTTGACGGGTTTTTTTCCCGGTGTCCGTGCCGGGCATTCACTGGCCTGTTGTTTTAACCCCTCTGCACCCGCATTAGTGTGTCAGTGGGGTCCGTGCCTCTGTGTGTTTGCGTAAGAAAAACCCCTCGAGTTCCCAGAGTGCTCGGCAGCGGAACTTACTTTCTCTACACGCATGTGAGTTCGCGTTTTCTCACACCAGGACAGACGCAGACAAAGGACAACGTTGGAGCGATGTATGTAACAATATGTCTCACGGACTCGCACGGACATGGGGACCCTGACCTCCCCTGACACGAGTGAACCGCAGTAAAAACAGCGTGTTCGATTCTGCAGGTCAGGTGCTGCGGCCCAAGCTAAAGGGACACAGACACACCTCGATAAATACTGATTCTAAATCAGTATCATTCTGCAGATGCATCCATTCATTACTAAGATGTTTGTGGTGAAATGTGAAGACTTTAATTCTCGGAGCTTCTTCCCTCTACATGACCGAGCCGACACGTTCACGCATGTTTGCACGGATAATGAATATCTCTCACTCTCTCTCTTCCCATTAGAGAGAAGTGGAGCTCTCTCGCCCTTCGTTCTGCTTCCAGTTTTACAGCAAACATGGGAAACGAGAAGGTTTTGTCTCTGAGTCACTTTAATGTGGAATCGTTCTCGGGTGGGACGGTTCATCTGAGTCGTGCCCAGCCGGCTGCTCCCTGGTCCGACTCCAAACAGCATCTAAAACAGAGGAGCTCTTTATTCGCCTCCATAATCACTCTGGTTTGTGCCGTGATGTCACTTTTCCCATTAGCTGCTGTTCACCACTCGCCCACGTTGAATCATGCGCCCAGAAGCACAGTCACTTATTTACTATGACATTTATTTATTCACTCTTGAGTTCGTTTTCTCTCACACGAAGAACATGGAACCGACAGAGAGGGCGAAGTCCTCGTCTTGGAGTTGGACTTTGGTTTCTCATGCAGCGGTTGTTGTTTATATCCCTGTTTGGAATGAGCCGTTTCCTCGGCCTGCGGTTAAACTGCTTGCACCTCATTTTTTTCTGAAACTGTGAAAGGACCACAGACGCCTGAAGCGTGAACAAAGAGCTGTTCACGCTTTCTGCCGAGTGTGAAACCAAGAAGAGTTCTGAAGACAGAGAGTTTTGATACTTCAGAAAAACTTGCCAAGAGTTGAACAAGAAGATTAATGCCACTCCCATGAATCAAACTCATAAATAATGGATGGTTGTGAGATTTTTATCGATTGAATAAACATAAGTTTGGATTTATTCACAAAATGTTTCTATTTTGTCAAGATGTGTAACTTCCTGTCAGTGCGGCGTAAACACACCCAACATAAGTTATTCATTTATTTTATCAATGCAGGGCAGTCGGATGTGTTTTCTCTTCCTTCGAGTCACCCTGTGTTTTCTTTATGGCCTCGATAACTCTCGGGTCGTGAAGTCTGAACTTTACCTCGTTCTCTGAATCTGGAACCAAACAACAGACTCCAGAAGTATTTCACACGGAGGATGAGGGAGGAAACCGAGAAAAAAAAGAAAGCCACCAGACACAACAAAACCTTCCTGCCACGTTGCCTCTGACTGTTCGGAGGAGGAAGGTGCCGATAAGGACCTCGGAGGAGTGAACTGAAAGAATGTCAACATGCGTGAGATAGAATCATGTCAAAGCACGTTTCTTACACACTAAAAACAACACACGATTCAGAAGGTGAAGATTTATCACAAGTCTTTTGACAACTTTATAACAAGCAGGAACAACTTCTGCAGGTTTGGAGGGAAGCCAGGATCTTTTATTTCAGCTTATTCCACCAAAAGCAGAAGTCTGAGCGGATTTAATTCAGCCGGCCTGAATGAAAGTATCACACCCAATGAATCTCTCCTCTTTACTCCTGGAGGGTTTCAATTTCCCATCACCCACCTCCTGTCACAACTTTGAACTCTTCTCTTAAATATACCTTTTCTCAACTCTGCCGAGGAGATCACGTTTTCGTCTGATAGATTACTCAAAAACCAGCGGACGGATTAACAGACAACTTGGTGGGAGGATGCAGTTCGGATTAGAGAAGACAGGTTTTATTTTCAGTTTCTTTAACGTTGATTGAACAAAACCTCCAAAACGGATTTTCTTGAAGTTTGGTGGAAATGTGTGGATTGTCCAGGATTCTTTTGTTAAACTTTCTTTAACATGTGAGACACAGTGTTTTTCACAGGAAGTTTGTTTGGGGGAATGTTGTTTTCATGAGGCGACCTGTTGGGCCTTGATGGATTGGATTTTTAAAGTTTGACTTCTGTTTTGTTTGTGTACTTTAAAGCACATTTCTGATTAAATGCAGAGTGATTCTTCATTTCACCGAATGCACAAAACATATTGACCTTTTTCCATTAATGCTGATTCAAGCGTTTCCTCCTGTGGCAGCATTTTGTCTCGAACGCTTATAAACAGGCTGCACTAATAAGTGAAAACTCGCCCTTAGTTCTCTTTAAAACCACAGCTGCAGCTCAGACTGAAATCTATTCAAGCGGAAGGTTCTCTGTCAGGTAAGAATGCAACCACATGAAATAGCCAGAGGCTACAGCGAACAGGCCGTGTCAGCCTCAGTTATCTCTCAGAGCTGATTTAATGAAAGGGTCGAGAAACACATGGAAAATTACAATAAACTCAGCTTCTCATGAGAAACATGGATTTTAAAAGTCATATGTTATGTGGAATGTATATGTGAAGAGGTTGAATAAGGTAAATAGCTGCCGGACACAATGGAAGGCGTGAGCAGCTTCCTGTATCGTGTGATGACGTGCGTCAGGGGATTATGGGAGAATAGGAGCACGGTGCAGAGGCTCCTCCCAGCTGACGAATTATTCAACCATGTCATGACCTCAAGTCTGTGTTTCCCTCTTATATTTCATCATTCTTGAACCCGGAGCAGGTTCTGTTTGTTGCTCGTGAACCTTTGAGCAGGACATCCGTGGTCATGAATCATTCCGAGCGTCCGGCACACGGCAGCCTGTACCGTCACCCGTCTGATCCGGTTATTAACTCTATCTATCGGAAATGTGAAAGGTTTACAGTTCCTTATAAACATCTGTTGCTGAAAATGGCCGACCCGGAGGAAATTAAAGTCTTTCCTGCACCGAGACCTTGACGCACTCACCTTCCTTAATTCAGCCGAGGTAAAGACACCGAGGCTTTTTGTGGAAACACAGATTCAAACTCCCCAAAAACAAAAGTTGATCCTCACCTGCACACAAACAAACCACAGAATGTTTGACTTTGATTTACTACAGTAATTTGCTGCTGTGGTTTCCCTCCCGCTGCATTGTTATCTGCAACTGTACAGGACAGTTTGTCTTTGCAGCACGTGTAAAACAAGAGCCAACTTATTTTATTTTTTCATCACAGAAAGTTTTTTCAGTGATTTTCTCTCATGAAATTCATAACGGGAGCACAATGAAATGAAATAACAAAGGGTTTAAATGGATTTTAACAACTGGGATCAATTAAAAGCTGCTTTAAAATATCCTTGAAGGGTTAAACAACAAAGACTTATTAATAAAATGAAGCCTCCAGCCCCCCCGAGGGCCTCACACATGATCCTTGTGTAAAGTCAAACATCAGACGCTGCAGAGACGAGTATTTGACTAATATTAATTAATAATGGAACACAAACCGAGCCGTGAGCAGAAGAGGAACCGTCATCATACGCAGATGAAGTGCTAGGTGGCTGTGATGTGAGATTAAAGGGCATGCAGAGTAAAAAAACTGGCCCGAGGCATCGCGGACTCCGTGGACCGGCATCTCAAACATCTGCTCCCAGAAATATCTGGAGCAATCAAACAGTTGTGGAGCTGATATATGTGGCATTCTATATTTAGAGAGGTGGTGGTGAGAGAGGAGCGGCACGTGGAGCACGCAGCAGACTCCCGCAACCAAACCGCTCCGGACGATTACTCACACAACTCCAGACGTTAGCTGTAATCCTCTCACAGCCGTGTTTGGTGAAGCTGATCGTCCACCTAAAGCCAAGTTTACCCTTCTTTAAACACTGGACCCAGATGCACTGTCATTCCGTAAAATTACAGACGATAAGATTTGCTCCAAGAGGACGTGAGGGTTATTCTAGGAGCGCCGTTTTGTGATTCATTTGTTGGAGCAACTGTGATGTTGGATTCTTTTATATTTTGCTAACTTTAACTTCGTCCCCTGTAACTCAAAGTTCACCAGAGTTGAACTCCGTGGGAAGCAGAGCTGTGATTTGCTTCACCGCAGCACGAAAACATTTGCTTTGCTCCCTGCTTGAACATATTGGAAGTGAACAGGAGGCGAAGATTTATTCCAGCATGTGTGAGTTTATTACCATTTTTGAAAGAGATGCTTGTGGGCTGTTTCACCCTCTACAGGTGAAAGGCCTTAATTACACCCTTAAAAGATTAATATGTGTTTGTGTGCATAAATCCATTTTTATACATATTTGATTTATTTATCTGTTTTACTGAATTACAGGAAAAAGGGGAATTCAAAGGTTTAAAGCTTGTTTATTTAAACTAATGCATAAAGTGGATAAAAAAACCTGGTGTTTCAGTAGAAAGCTCAGACTACATGTTGTCACTGGAGGATTTCATTTGTCTTGGTGCTAAACATTCATGAGAAAATCCTGTGTTATTTAAAAACCAAAATGAAAGGTCACGAGAGTCAAGTGAACGTCCTCAAACAGCACTTAGAGTCAGGGTTAGAATAAACATGTGCTCGTCCCAGAAACCAGAAGAGAACATGGGTTTTGTTTTCACCTAAAACCAAAAACCTGGTGGTTCCAGTGATTATGTGTTTTAAAATGACCTGGGTGGAGTAGAAACCTGTAGACACACATATAAGAGTAGTATACTGTGATACTAAATACTGTTGAACTGTCTCTCTGCATGTTTCTGTACACGTACCGTGGGTGTACGTCTTGAGAATGTTCCATTTTTAACCCCAGAGTCTCAGCTGGTGCGTCTCCCACTGATCGGCCCCCAAACACTCATCAATGGTGGAAGACTTCCCAGAACATTAACAAGGACACCGAGGAGAGGAAGAGACAAAACATCTCTTCCAGAGCACACCAGGCCAACGAAAGCCACTTTGTGAAACCGACAGTTTCCGCCTCCACGGAACTGACGCGGCCCTGCAGCCGCTGGCTGAAGGTGTAAACAGCCTGAGGAGAGGGAGGCTCTGGACATTCCTCACCTCTCGTCTCTCTGGGGTCAAAACTGTCCCAGAAGCAACTTTGAACTTGGCCGGGCCTCACTCCACCGCTATACAGGGATCTTAAGTCATACAGGAGGCGTTTACTCTTTGTTATACGACATGGCTCAGAGGGAGGAAAGTTGCCCATGTCAGTTTTTTATTTGTCCAAAGACAACAGCAGAGAATATTGAATTTTCTCCCCTCAGGCGGAGTTTTAGGGTTTTTGAATATAGCTGGAACAAATACCTGCTGACTCCGGCTGTCTGAGACACGTGACCGTCCATCCTGCTGTCAGTTTGTGTGCAGCAGGAACAAAACAGCAGCACTGGAAAACTGCACAAACAGCAGGAAACGGACGAATCTTACACGTTTCTATGTAAATAAACAGAAGACAAAGTTGCGTCTTTGAAATCTCCTTGTAAAACATTCTTGAATCGGAAAACTTCTGTAAATGTTTGACAAGTTGTGTTCTATTGTTCTTTCTGTGACTTTGTTTTCCTTTAGATAGATAGATAGATAGAGAGACATTATAATTAATAATACAAGGTGTGCAGTGGTACCAAGTATCAAGGGGTATTAAACGTTGACAGTGCAAACAGAGTACAGGGACATTGGTGATGAGTTATGAAAGTCCACAGGGAGTGTCCGTCCTGCAGCGGCTGCAGAGACACTGATCATCTCTGCAGCTGCAGCACAAAGCTCCTTCTGCATCACAAGTATGAGACGATTGCTGAAGCTGCTCATGCACCTGCCAATGACCCCCCCCCCCCCCCCTGGTGATTTACTGCTGCACTTCCAAATACACGGGGAAGTTGTAAAATAAAACATTTTAAGAAAGGAAGGTGAGCAGCGCAGCTCGAGACGAGGAAACGAATCCTCTCGAGTGAAATTAGTTCAGTTGCCTTGACCTGAAAAACTCGGTATTGTCATTGATATCCTGCTGCGACGTCAATAAAATGTTTCTCTTGGGTGCACTCAAAACTTTTACCATGCGTTATGTTGTTCAGGAACAACCTGAAAGAGACAAATGACTTTATGATGTTTAGTTTCCACCTGCAGCTGCTTTTACAATGAGGGTTAAAGTCTAAATTCAGATTTACTAATAGTTTTAATCATGACTTTGGTGTCGGCCATCAGTATTTGCTGTCATCTCATGTAACCACCTGCTGTTGAACGTTAAAGGTTTACAAAATGAGACCTCGACCCAACAGTCCCCTAATATTCAATCAAGCTGCACCACATTACACACACTCATGAATACCAATGTGCTGTGTACAGATCTGTGAATCATTTCCTGGGAAAATGGTGAAAACCTTGTAAAACAAACTATTTCGCAATGTTGAAGAAAGTTGAACATCCTCCCACCGAGTTCCATGGAAATCCATTTGGTTGTTTTTGTTTAATCTTGCTGACAAACCAAGAAACGAACTGACCGGGCTGAAACCTCCTCAGCAGAGGTAATAATTTCTTTCCGCTTCAGCAAATGCAAAATTCATTTCCCATAATCCCCCACCACCCCTGTGAATATAAAACAGGCATTCATTCATATTGGAAACGCTTCATGTTGCTACTCAGTGTTTCATGCAAGTGGGGGAGATTTATTTACTGAGGTTTCCACACCAGACAACAGCTAAAGCAGTAAACTGAGTCCTGTCGTCTGTTGCTGCACAGAGGAGAGGACATTTGCATAAAATGTGCTGTGGGGAAATCTTGGCCTCGGTCAGAGAACAGCTGCTTTAAAACCCAAAAAAGCCATAAATCCAAAACTTGTCAAAAGCTGTAAGCGTCTTGAAAACTGTCCCGCACAGATGACAGGACTGTTTTTCATGGGAAGTCTCACTAATGGGAGAATGTGACGACTTTATTACAGTGGAGGCGGAAATACAGGCCAAGGTTTTTTATGGCCGAGAGGAGAATGAGATCAGAACTGATTATTCTCTGTTTGGGGATGTTTTCAAAGAAATGAAAGAAAGTTAATCCAAGAGAAAGAAATAGAACTTATTATTGTTTTATTAGAACTTCGAAGTTATTGCCTGTTAAATGAATGAAAGCTGTTATTCTTCTGTAAAAGTTAATGTGCGCTGCCAAAGATAAGAGCTTAATAAAAAATGAATTTGGATTAAAAGTGGTCCAAGGTTTTTATTTGGGTTAAGTAATAAAATATATAATTCCACTGAAATGACAATAATAAATCTGAGCTTGAAAGTTTGTTCTCAACCCTGGAAATAAAAAGTCTTCACCTCACAACCTCTTATTTGCAAAAAATAAAATGATGGTAAAATTGCAAAAACGATTTGGTTTGTTCCCTCCAACCTGCTGCTGAGAAAAGTTCAAGTAAAATAAAACATTTCCAGTCGGCTTTGCACAGCGACACACCAGGCCGATGCTTTTTAATCACAATGGAGTGAACTGACGCCAGCTTGTTCGCCTCCCAATCTAAAAAGACCTCTTTTCCTCCTCGTGTGAAACCTCCGCTTCACCCTCTTCAGACTGTGCGGAGAAGGAAGAGGAAAGAATGTGGCACCGCTGTGGCTGAGGCAACACTCCAAACCAAACCTTCCACAGCGAACGTTATACCCGTTTGTGCAGCGATCCAAACAGGAACAGGCTGGTCCGAGAGGAGCAGGCACACACGGAGTGGGCCAGACAGGAAATGAGTGAGACCTCACGGGCGTCGCAAGTCAAGAAAATCCTGAACAGGCCGAGTGTTCGCTTCTGGTTCCACAAACTGCGTCTGTGTCATCTTAGGTCACGTTTCAGGTCAAAGTAGCATCAGGGACCCGTCTCTGGACATTTTGGTGGAGAGACGCTTGTTTCACATTTCATGAGGATTATTATAATTTAGGATTCTTTACTACTGCAAACTCAACTGTATTTAACTCGGTGTGTCATTACTGCAAAATAGTTTAAGTTCATTCAGTCATTTTAAGACAATAAGATTGTTTGCAACTGATCAGGGGCGCTTGTGTGTTGAGGTGGACTGCAGCACCCCCTAAAGGTATAAAGTTGTCATTGCAAGGCAAAAAAGTTCACCATCATTTAAAATATAGAATTTGTTTCTGTTTTCTAGATAAAAAAATTATATAATAGCAGACACCTATTTTTATTTCTTCATTATATATAGTTTCAGTGCATTATTTTTTTTTTCCTGTAAAGAATATCAGATTCTAGTCGTGGTCATCACAGACCTCCACAACCAGGAAAACAGCGCCATCTAGGGAAAATCGCACAGAACATCTAGACAAAGAAAGAACACCATTTGAGTGCCTGAAACTAACCAGGAGCCATGTGAGATGCAGAGCGGTATGGGGAGCGGTGTCACACTGTTTGACCTCCCTCACCGTATATCTCAACACGTGCTGCAGACCGCTGACCTTTAAGACGAGAGCCAGACGAGCCTGACGCTGGAATGTGAGAGTAAACTGATCCTCTGCAGTCAGTCACTACGGGAATGTCCATGTGGAGGAAACACACCCACAGGACCAGGAGTCCGTTAACGAAGGGGAACTTAGTGGCATCACCTGAAGCTCTGAGAGGGATGCAGCACCATTTCACAAGAGCTACTCTGCTGTCCTCTAGTGGTTGGATGAGGGAAGTGCTAATTTCAACATGAGTTATTCAGGCCTCCTGCTCATTCACATGTTTTCTAAGCGTAGCTGTAAATTACTGTATGAAAATGATATACGTAAAAAACATCAGGGATTATTCTGTGTGGAGTTTGTATGTCCTCCCTGTGTCTCTGGTTTGGTCCCACAATCTGAAGACATGGAGACTGGGGTTAGTTTGACTATTTAAATTGTCATGTGAATGGTTGTTTGTCTCTGTAAGTTGGCTCCGCAAATCGCTGGCGACCTGTCCAGGGTGAACCCCGCCTCCCGCCCCATATATCAGCTGGCTCCAGCTCCTCCTGCAACATTCAGAGGATAAGTGATACGGAAGCTTTGTGAACGTTTGTCTCGGTGAATGCAGTCGACGGGAGCAGAAAATAAACAACTCGAGACGGAGGAAAGACAACAGTTTGAAACAGCTCTTTGCCAATCTCACAAAATACAGTTGCTTGATAAAAGACAGATTTCCCTGAATGACTGAATCCTCTTTGTAACGAGAACTGGTGCATATGCTGTGTCACGCAGGATGAACAGGACTTTTTGCCGCAGAGAGAAACCTGTGATTTGACTTCACACTCAGAAAATGTCTTTGCTTTGCTCCTGTCATGTGCAGTTACCGTCCTTCAAGTTGTCTCCAGTTGTATAACCTACTGTATCATCCCTGCATGTAAACCACACTCCCCCACTCAGCGTCACCGTCCCTGCACTTCTCTCCGAGTTTGACTGACTGACTAATGAACTGTTGCTTCCCAAGTGTCTGGTGAAATATGAGCCTGATAAAAATAACTGGCGTGTACTTCTCCGACGCGCTCTGTATCTGCACTAAATCACCTTAGTGACGGAGCATTTCTTGCACTTGTGGGATTGTTTCCATAGCAACCACCTAGACGTGGGAAATCCAGCCTCAGACGTGTGCAGACACATGCAACACTGCACTGAACATGTGTTGAGAAACGTTCGTAAAAACATATACCGGCATAAACATGCAAATAGATAGTAGACAAACAAATCTTCCAAACACAGGAGACAAATCTGAGCCGTCAAATACGTGAAATGAAATCTCCTGCAGCTCTCAGCTCCTGCAGGTGCACCGATGCGCCGCCCCTCCTGGAGATGGTGGGCAAACACAGGCTCAAATTTCAGCCCACGCAGCCAAACAGGGCCACCGTGAACACGGCGAGATGAAAAATGCATCATTTACACCCACAGAGTGTCTCCTCTCTTGTCTCCGGGCTCATGCGGTTTTCTGACATGATGCCTTCTCCTTCGGGAGACGAGGAACTAGAAATACCTCGACCTCCTTGTGTCAAACTCCTCCCGCCGCGCAGGGCGCAGCTCTCTGGTGGCCCAGCTGACAGTGACAAACTGACAATGGCTGAATGCTCCACTTCACATTTCTAACCTTCCTCTCAAAGTGCATCTCTTTTTTTTTTTTTTGGGTCCCCCCCAAAGAATTGGTAGAGCCGGAGAAAAGAGGAACAAACGTTGACTAAGCGAAGCTGCTTTCGGCCCCTCAGAGGTCTTTTTACACGGAGACACGTGGGTTAATATGAGGGACATGTCACAGTAAGCCTGCTCAAGGACACACGGCGGACATGCAGCACTCAAGTTCTGATCTTCCGCAACATACTTTTCAGCCTTGACCTTGTTTGTCAATCGACTGAATCACCTCAACAAATACTAGATTGATTTCCCCGAAGTGTCAAACATGTACAACCTCCAGAGAACTTTAGTTTCTGGACAAATATAATACTAAAATAATGACCATCAACCTAACAACTGAAATAGTATTTGGTGCTAATTATCTGCAGGATCAAGATGTTATGGCCAAAATATCCTGATAACAACATTTTCGCAGTGAGCATGTGTCTATGCTAATGTTAGCGTTTAGCTCAAAGCAGCACTGTGTTAAGTAGTATCTCACACAGCTATTAGCCTAGTGGGAAAGTTATATAGAGTTACAGTTGGGCTCTGTTTCGTTGTTTGTCTGTTATTCCGCAGGATTCTACTCATTTCATTTCAACATTTATAGAAAGGTTGCAGCTTCACCCATTGGTTTGAGGGATTCTGTCTGCAGGGGATGTCCGGTCCGTAGCTTTGTTGTACGTGTCACCGATCAGGAAAAGACAACTGAACCTTCTCTCCACATGTTTAACATCATCTTCCATCGGAATTCTCTCTGTCAACTTTAGAAAGTTGTAAAATATACAAGCTTCCGAAGAGCCTGAGGAATAATTCATCCAGCTGAAGTGTTGTTGCACGAAGGGAACAGAATCAAACTGTTGACGGATGAATCACAGGTGGATTTAAAGTTATCAAAGAAAACGAAAACTGAGATCAGGGAAAGAAGTTCAGTTCGGTGGATTTGTCAAATACACAGACTATTAAAAATGCATGTGCATAGAAGATGTTTAACATTTGGAGGTTTATAAAAATGTGTCTTCCACAGTTTGTGTACAATCTTACATTTTTGTTAACCAACATAATCCCCCACAAAAAGATCTTTGATATCTTCCTCCTTGCAGTTTTTTAAGGACTTTTGAAACCCTGCACACTCGACCATATATAATATATACTTGACAGTGACGTCCCTTCATCTGACTTTGGGAATGTCAGGTAGTTTTCTTCAGCAGCATGAGTTCAGGGGAGGTGTGTGATAATGAGACAGGACATCGCTTGGCAGGCCGCTGTCACCGCTCCACGCAGACAGTTTGGCATAAAGGCCAGAACTCGGGGAAAATGCTAAATATGCACCCATGAAAATCAGTTTTGATCTCGTGAAATTAATTGCTCTGTATCGGGCTTGAGATGTGTCGGAATGACCTGCTGATTTAAACAGCATGCACCTTCATGTGTGTGTGTGTGTGTCCTGAAAGAGAAATTTTAATTCTCACGGGCACACGCTGCAGCAGAGGATGATAAAAGCACCTTAACGTCCAAATGTTCCTCTCAGCGCCGATGTTTTATTTTAAGTTTAAAGCTGCAGCGTGAGTGTTTGATTTCGTCAGGGTACAAAATCAGATTTTAGACGTTAATTATGCATGTGGCTGGAATCTGAGTTCCCAGCTGTCAAAACACAAATATCTTTTTCATTCAAATGAGAATATTCTACGTTTAGTGGTTCAGGAATTGGTTGTTGTGTATTAACATCAACCAACGACGTTCAAAACCAAAAGCCCCAGTTGTAGTAGACTCTTCATTTTGGTCGTCTTTTTAAAGCATTTAATCACAATGCTAGCTAGTTAGCCACTCTTCTCCCATGATCCCACTCTGCTTCATGATGTCATCACACAAGGTCTTTGTTTTTGTTTTGATTTAGGGACCCCTAGTGGCCAAAGTTACATATTGTACATTTAAGAAAAAAAACAAAAAAAAACTTTCTGCAGAATATCAACAATAAAAAAAGGTCAAAGTTGACTTGATGTGTGAGACGACTTCAGTTGCCTCAAGTGGACATCCTGAAAGGTGCAACGTCATGGACACGTATGTTAGTGCGTGTGCCAAAATGATCTGACAGTTCGTAGGTTGTGGTTTTTATAAAAACCTGATTTGATTCCCTCACTTTTGTGCAGGGAGCTTTCAGCACATTCAGGGAGGCATTCTCCTTTCAAGCTTATCCTTGTTGTAAAATGTGATTTCTTTTTTCTCCTTTTGAGTGCTGCCACATTTCAAGTGACATCTCAAGAAAACTTAATTAACGTGGCAATTGTGGCCTCACCAATTTCAGGGTTTCCAAGTGAAAGAGAGAAAAAGTTCAGGGGGACATAGAGCTGTCTGTAATTTAGCTTGTCGATCAAAGTGCTTTCATCACCTCCTCCACCAGCCTCTCCACTGCGGGGAGAAGCTGGCGCTGATGAATGAGATGAAATAACATTTGGACAATACAGAGCTGGCAGCTGGGCCCCCCCCCCCCCCCCTTTCGTTCTCCTCCTCCGGGAGTCGAGAGAATGATAACAGAGCTGGAGATAGACAGAAAGAGGGAGAAAGCAAGGACGAAATGAGGAGAAGGAAGAGCTGCAACACCACTAATCTCTCAGGGACGAGGCCCGAGAGAAGACAGGAAGTGTGAGACACTATAAGGAACAGCAGAACATGCAAAAGAATTATCAAGGGAGAGGCCGGTCTGGAGTACCGCGCCAGTTTCAACCAGTTTCAAGGCATCATTTAACACTTTGTGATTCAAGGCACGGCAGGTTTAACATCCAGTTTGAAGTTTCCAGTGTAGATAACAGACATCAGGGTCAAGACTCCGTCTTCTGTCGTCTTGTTTACAGTCCGACGAGTGATGTGAGACGCAGGTATGGAGTTGGAGTCGAGAGACGACATCTAGGTCCAGAGTTTTTCAAGACTATAGCTTCATCAAACAGAGTTCCTCTCCACACAGACCTGCTCAAACATGAACGGTCAAACTGGAAACAGACACCAGAAGAACTCCTTGTCCCTCATCTACAGATTTTGCATATTCACATGTATAATATAAAATTAACCTAAACCTAACTTTACAATAACCAAACTTCAAAAGTATTTCAATTAATTGAGTTATTGAGAATGTTCCCTAAAAGAAAACAGGTCCCACATATAGTAAGTGGGGACACATCCACATCCTACAACACATGAGCCTGGTGTCCACACTGCTCTGGTGTTCTAGAGAAGACGGAGAAGTTTGGAAACTCTGCTGACCCCTGATTTAGTTTGAAAACTCCAGAGCAGCATTTTAGTCTGGACACCCGCGACCCTCAGCCCACACACTGGATACCAGGACGGAAAGACAAAGACGGAGAGAGCAGAGAAGAGCCCGTCTACAGAAACAGTGACAGAGTAAAAGGAAGAGAACAAAAGGACAAAGACACAAATACAAAACAAGCAGGAGGAACGACAGAGGAGAGAGGGAGAGATGTCTCAGCTCAGAGGAGTGAATATGACACAGGGCAGAGATGAGTTACTGGATTTGTGGGGAGGAAACATCCATCATAGCTTCCTCCCACCTGCAGCACAGCAAACATGATATGATGATTCATTTACATGCTGCAGATCGTCTGGAGGGGAATCACACAGAGAGACGATGTGAATGTTTCTGTGACGTAATGTCTCTCTCCTCAGATAAAGGGACGCGGTCGTCATTTGAGTTATGTTTCATCCAAATCTCCTTTATCACCATGTTACATAAGTATCAGGACGATAAGAGCTACTGTATAAAACAGGATATAACACTTTCAGAACTATATACTCATTTTCTGTTTGTGCAGTTTAATTATATCAAAAGTGCAATCCTGTTTACACGGTATATATAAAGTTATATATAGAGAATGTATTAAAAAGTGCGAATTGTGGTACAAACGCAATATTCGTAATATTCCGCAGCTGAAAATATTCCTGCACAAGCATAATGTTTGCTTTTGGGCGAGTATCGATATTGAAGAATTAAACTATTTGTGAATCATTTCAAACACAGTAAGTTACTCATGTCTCCATGGGCCCGAGGGCCTGCAGTTGTTATTATAGGCTCCAGTTTCTCTTCTCTCCAGTTTCCAGTTCAAACTGTTCTGCCTGAATTGATCTCACACCATCACTCGCCAGTGTGCACGTACATTCGTCAGTCGAATCAGGAAACAAGAGGTTGGTGTGTTTGATGAGCTCGAGTCGAAGTTGCACTCGAGCAGCTGAGGAGTGGGTGGAAATGGAGGAGGAGCTAATTTGCATACTCATTCAATCCACAGAACCGAATAGATTTTGCAAAAAGGTGTTGAGTAACAACAGCAGAGAATTTTAAAGTCATGAAATCTCTGACATGTTTAGATTCGAGGGACAGAAATCTAAGGTTCGCTGTCGTCGAACACGTCATTCGATCAGTCTGGATAAACACAACCTTCAGGACGAGACTCTGTCGTCAGGATCACTGTTTTCAACACTGAATCAGAAACAAGACAAATTGATTCACGCAGGTATTTATGTTGCGGTGATGATGTGAAAACCATCAGAGAATCACGTCATTGTTCCTCCAGCTCCAGTTTTATTGATGCTCCATCGCAGCGTGCATCACATCATCGCTGAGCTGTTGGAGGAAAAGAAAAAGGATCCAGCTATAATGAGTCATCTGCCAAAGATGTACTGCCGAGGAACAGCTTGTGCAGCGTGAAGCACACCGTGTCAACCACCAGCTGTTAATGCATTAAATATCACCCACTCAAGAAGCCCTTATAAAGTGTGTGAACGCAGATGAAAAGAATGGAGAGAGGAACGATGAAGGGGGTGGTGGGCAGAAAGAGAGGAAGAACAGGGAGGAGGGGAAACAGACAGGAAGGGAACAAGGAGAGAAGCTTTTAAAAAGATAAGGCGAGGAACATGTCGAGGAAAATACCAAAACATAACGCTACTGACGGACACAAATGAAGAGAGATTTAGTTTCTCTCGCGTCTGTTACTGATAAACGTGAATCCACCAGGTTGTGCTGTTGCTCTTCAGTCCCCTTCGACAAGGACACTCTTGACCTCACACGAGGATGAGGAGGTGGAGTTGTTCTCACAGCAATTTCCAAAGATTTACATATAGGCCGTGAATCTGGAAGATATATGTTGGCATGAGGATGGAGGGCGGGGGAGGGGGGTTGTTACAGGACGTGGCTGCAATTAAAAGCGGGCAGCAGAGGACGGCAGTAGATCTGAATCAACAGGTCACAGAGACAATATCGTAGCGAGGCTAAGTGCTGACGAAGCAATGAATGCACGGAGAAGACTGTTACACAGCGATTGCATTTTGCGGACTTGGGACGGCTCTATAATTAGATGCAGCAGTCATAAGTCTGAGGACAGTAAACCTGCACCGAACAATATGGATGCTTAAGCTGCACGACTCACCACAATGCACATTTAAATACCAACAGCTGTGGATTTCATACAAGTTTAATCATGTCCGACGAAAACAAAAAGCCCGATCTGACGAGCTCACCCAGATTACTAATTTATCGCTCAGTGAAAAACGACTGCCACTCCCAGAACTGGAAATCTGTTTGTTTACTGCGACCCTGACTCAGAAGCAGCAGATTTTTTTCACAGCGGATTAAAATAAATCATTGAATTAAAAGTGACAGTGACAGAGGAGACATTTAAAAACGTTATAAACGTTTTAACTGTACTCGCTAATTACATCTCCAGATGCTGCACAAAAACATCTGCATCATCTGCTTCTCACTTTTCTCTCTACAGACAAGCCATGAAAGATTTAAATGCACTGTATGTGCATGCAGTAAATGTATTCATGTATGTGAAAATACGTGATTATAGTAATATTTGTACATGCCACAGCTGTGATGTTTTGTCTTAAACAGACAACATGACAAGATATTCCTTCCACGGCTGTAGCGTCTGTATTTTTCACCGATAACGTCCACATCTGTCAGAACCTCAGACAGAACTGAGAAAGCTTCATTACGACAGAGCAGACTTATTATTCACGCTGATACTTGACAGTCAAACGGCAGAATATCAGCGGACAGCATTTCTCCACCATCAGAGACATTTCATCGCTCTCTTCTCAAGCTGCAGCTTTTTATTCCTGCTCTCTCCACCCACACACAAATTCTACAGTGGCTGAATACGAGTCTGGCACCGTCTGCGGGGATGGTTGAAGAGAAATGTGGTGTGATGATGATGATGATGATGAAGATGTAGGAAATCTGGTTATAAGACTTGTCGAGGTAAAGTGGGTGTAGTTTAAAATTGAAGCTTCATTTTTCCTTAAATGCAAAATTCACGGCGGATGCATCCGTCATTCTTTACTCAACTGGATTACACTGAATATTGTTTTTTCATCCTCAGCATCATTCAGTAATGAACTACAGGAGCATTTTTGGGGTTAACTTAAACATTAATGAGGTTTTTCCATCTTTCAGTTGGAATTTTTCTGTGAAAGTTTGATAAGAAGAAAGGATTCAGGGTCATGTCTTTGTATTAAACTTTAATACGGAGCTGGAGAACAAGTGGTGCTGGGTGGAGGGATAAGAAAAAATAAATAGTTTCTTTCTGAATTCACATTTTAGAGATGTCTGGAAAACTTTATTTATTCAGGGCGGTCAGGCTAGCTGTTTCCATTTGCTTCAAGCCTTTATGCTAAGCTACGCTAACCAACTCCCAGAGGCAGCTCCATGTTTAATGAGTTTTTGAAAAAAAAAAACCTGCAAAGTGAAAACAAGTTTCTTTAAACGTGAGAACTAAGAGACTTTGTTGAGTTTATCGCTTTTAAGAACATTTCGTTGAGGTCGGAGTCAATGTGTGGAAACCGTTGGGAGCTTGGAGGTAAAACAAGAAGATGTAACCAGCAAACTGAAAAATCATGAGAGTCAGGGAAGTGAACAGATAACACAACTGAGCAGCCAAGTGCAAGTGTGGTTGGGGAGCTGAGCACCGAGAGTTCCCGAGGCTCCTCGAGGTGTGAGGGGACGTTCTGGCAGAGAGGTGGCGATCAAACCGACCCCTCAAACACACACACACACGGAGAAAGACCTCTAACTACAGACAAACCAGAGAACACACACCGTCCTCCCGGACCTCCGACACCTACACCTGCTGCCATCCCTTAAAACCCCCCACCGCTGGATGCTTTGAGGCCCGCAGCCCACCCACCGCCGACAGACACGAGGAGGTGAGTGGAGGTGCTGAGAGAGGAGAGAGTGGAGGTCTCCGGGGACGGTTGAGGTGATACAATCAACCCCTCCTATCAATCTCCTGTCGGCACAAACACACACAAACACACACAAACACACACAAACACACACACAAACTCTACCCGGGGGTCAGCGAGTGGACTGGCTGAGGAATGGTTGCCTCACCAAAGCATGATGCTGATTGAATTAACTCCCACTCTGACACACTCCCTCCCACAAGACATGTCACTCCCACAGGAGCGGGAATTAGACCAGCAGGAGAGGGAGAGAGTGGGGGAGGGGGCAGGAACGTGGAGCCGAAATGACAAGCGAGAAAGAGACGGCGACTCGCACGAGATTAATCATTTCAGGGATAAACTGAAGCCGCTCAGACACATCGTCAGCGGCTGAGGCTCCGGCGTGAGACACGTCCGGTTTAAAGACTCGTCAGCGGGGCCTCGGTCAAGTCTGAGCAGAGCAACTCAAACCAAAGCCGTGATTTAATTACAGACGACATGAAAGAGGTGTGAGATCTGAAGATGTGGAGCCGAGCGTGTTCTGATCGCTGCTGTTTGGAGGACGGGACCTCTGAAGTTTAAATCTGTCCACGGTTGTAGGGACATCACAGTCTGTACCTGGAGGACTGTTTCAATTAGAAGGGACACAGATACTGAGCCGCTCGGTTTATCGTGGGTTCGTCTTTTTAAGCTTCTGTACAAACTATTTCACTCTGCAGGGAAACTTGGATAAACTTAAATGTGTGACCCATTATATGTGTCAGAAAATGCAATAAATGAAATGAAATAACAAATAATTACCTGAATCAATCATATGACACTGATCTGAAGACATAATAAGTATTTACATGTGAGTGTTAAATGATTATTACGCACTTAACAATCCTGTAACTGTCTAAACTACAAGAATGCAGAGTTTTGACTTGAAGAGAACTCAACACACGATTCATTTTCAAACGTTATCTCAAAGTTCTGTGGAGTGGGTGAGAGCAAAATCAGTGAACGCCGTAATTAAGGAACATGTCACACAGCTGCGACACTTAGAAAATCTGCTGAGCTCTGGAAATGAGAGGAAACGGGTGAAACAGCATCTTCTCGGTACGATTTGAGACACTGAGTCATCAGGTCCTGCCTGTTCAACTATCTTCGTGTGTACTGAGGTGACTTTAACATTTTATTTATTACTTCTCAAAGAATGAAGAGCTGTGGAAACCCTTGTTCCTGATGTCTCATAATAAGAACACAAAGAAAGTGAAAAGATTCGACCAGTGTCTTGACCTCAGCTCCGTTCTTATCTCTCTGGTATATTGTTGTCGAGGGTTTTCTATAATTAAAAGTGAGTTCAGTTAACTGCTCCCTTTCTGCATCCGGCTCCACCTCCCACTCCACACGTGGTAAATACTGAATGGAACTCCTCGCTCCTCCTGGTTTCATCGTTTTAAACATCTTCTCTTCTGCCTTTACCCTCACAACACTGTCTGCTCACTTCTTTGACTTTACTTGAACCTTCCGGAGCCAAAATGTTAGTGAATTATTTCAAATACAGATGTAGACGAAGTAGAAAGTCCCTCCCACATCACCGGGGCCTTGATCTTGTTTTTTTTTACCCCCGTGGACACAGACAGCAGAAATAACAGATTTAATAATCATATTTATAAAAAAGATGCCAACATATTAAAGTCCCAGCTCTTAGTTAGCAACAGCTGGTGTGGCAGCAGTTCGTTTGCATTTCTCCTGACGTGGAGTGACGCCAAGTCACAGATCGGATTTCCACTTTCGCCCCGGTGCTTCGGAGAGAGAATGAGATTCAATTAAAGCTCTTTGAGGAAGTCCGAGCAGGTGTGAAGTGCAGATGAGTTTTTCAGCCAGTAAATGTCATGAATATCTCTCTCTCTCTCACACACACACGTATTCAGAGTCGTGAAATGAACACAGAGTGAAAACGACTCTAGACAAAGTAATAAGAAACTGTTCTGATATAAAAGAAAATCAGTTCTCACTAAGACGTCGTTGCGCCTCTTTGAACCGGAGCTGTCGTCACACACAGACATTTTTGTGCAAGTTGTTCGGTGTCACAGAGGTCAGAGCTTCTTCTCTAGTTCAAATGCAACAATGCCACACAGCGACAGATTATAACTGAACGCATGGCTGCGTATTCTGCCCCGATGCAACAACTTTAAATGTCAGTTCGAATCAGCACCTCTGTGGCTCTTCTTTTTTTTTTTTTTTGGTCAAATGGCAACAGGACACACTGCAGGGCAATGTTGGATTCCTGTTTTGTGTCCTCACATGACAGGTGAGTTCAACAGATACACTTCACTCTGTCGTGTTCAGTGAAAAAGAAAGAGAATTAAACGGGAATTCACAAGCGAGGACGACACCATCGACGAGACGCGGGAATTGATGACAACGGGAATGACGTACAAGACGGACCGGTCGGGATCCTATGAAGAGGAGGACGGGAAGGAGGAAAGAAGAGATAATGTAGGGGGGGGTGTAGAATATGAGAATGAACGAGGAGGAGAGCATTTATAGAAAAGACGAAGGAGGCTCGGTTGAGATGTGGTCCTGCTCCTGAAACTGTGCTCGATAGATTCAACTGTAGTTTCAAACAGCAAATTCATTTTGTGGGAAATGTTTTCAATTTATCTTCTGGGGAAACAGATCTCAGAAATTGTGAAAGTAGAAGTTGTACAACAATATGTCTCGATATATAAAACTGGGGGTCTCTCAACAACATAATGACAAAGATCGAGACGTTTTAATGAAGAATCTTTACACATTTTGACTTTAGCCACAGATTACGTTATTCAGTTTTAGATCTCACTGTAGTTTATTAGAAAAAACACTTGATGATAAATCAACCACAGCAGCCACATGTACGTACACACGTGTTTCTGGAGACGATCTCAACACGATCACATGTGATTTTTCTCTCAATACAAAACAACAGACTTCATCAGCATAAATAGCTAAAATATAAAACTGGCTTTTTACTTCAGCTGCCAGCCTCGAAAAAAAAAATCCTCCCACGTCCACATCTCATCTCTTTTTATTCCTTTCAACCGCAGGCACATCGAGAGCCTGAGCCCAAACCACACAGGAAGATCAGCACAGGGGCTAATTCTGCCTCTGTACTGGACAACTCCGTTAACCATAATCCCCCTTGGCACGCCAGAGGTGAATCCAAAACACAGCTGCTATTGAGGAGGAATTAGGCTCCACGATGAGGGCGTGCAGCCTGATGTCAGGGGACTGGAAGCTGTTGGTGCCTTTTTGAAAGAGGTGGAGAGGGAGGTGGATGAAATTAGCTCGGAGAGAAGTCGTTCGTGAATCATAAATGTGACATCGCACCTCTGAGAAACTTTAAAACACACATTCTAAAAAGCTGTGATGCAGAAATCCAGACACTTAGGTTCCATCACACATCGAGGCACCGGAGGAGTTTGAGATGAACACGGGCAGTTAGGCATGAAAGAGTGATGTCAGCTTAATGTTCAAAAGGTTGAGGAAGATTTGAAAGCAGGGGAAGATTTCTGCAAGGTTTGTAGAGCGACATTTTGTTTCCTATATATATATATATATATATATATATATATATATATATACCCCATCGTCTCCTAATCACTGCAAATATAATGAATCCATCGTTAGCTATTCAGAGGAATAGAAATTGAAAGGAATAAACAGTAAGATGACATGTAAGTCTCAAAGATGAGGTTTTCACAGTGTCAAAAGAAAATTTAATCAAACATATGATGAATGTGTCGAATGTGAATCCCTATTGTTGGAAAAGACAGAAACATCCTTCAGCAAAATGATATTTCAGCAGACGACTGATGTGATATAAATGGATGATAAATATATATTTATTTATATATATATATTTGCAGCGTCCTCTTCACACCACATGTTGCAGTCGAATGTCGACATCTGTTCTGGAGTTTGAGCCGAATGTTTCCATGACAACCACAGAGTTTATAATAACTGTGAACATGCTTTTATTCTGAGTATATTTCTAAATATCTATCGGGTTTTAAATTCCACAGGTATCGTAACAATCTTAACCTCTGAAATTCAGAGCACATTCAGTTTTATGTTATTTGCCAGGACTCATTTAGTTCAGGCCCAGAGAGAGAGAGTCTGAGTTTATTGTGAGTTTTACAAAGACAGAGCAATAACTTTAACAATATCAATGTGGAAGAGTGAGGTTTTTCTTTGGAGATATTACTGCTGCATCATCCTCTGGTATCTGTGGTGGTTACTGTCAGCGGGGAAATGAATCTCTCTGCCTCCTCCGTGATGAATCTCTCCCTGTATTGTTGCTGAGTGCTGGAATCATTTGTTGGACGAGAACAAGCTGCTTTTCTTAAAATGAAACTTTTGAAAAAGCTTTTGATAGAATCAATGACTTCATCACTTTCCCCGTGTCAAAAATGTTGTTATTACTCTTTAACAACAGAATATCATTAGTAATGTAGAGCTAAGCTGACAGAGCTCCACACTGAGGGAGACGAGGGGGAAACCCAGAGCGTCTTGATACCATCGGCCTCATCGTCGGCTCCACCAAGACAATCACTGATTTGCGGGAGCGAGCGCACGCAGCCCGCTCCTCGGCTGCTTCCTCCACTGTTGCTCCGCCGACGACTTTATCTCGCTGCGGGTACGGAAGCTGATTAAACATTTTCACCTGCAGCTCGGCCCGCTTCTCTTCTCGGCAGACAGGAGGGTAATTGAAGTTTCACCTTAGTTTCATCTGCAGAGCTTCGCTGAAATAATAAACTGGAGCTGAAAGGTCATTTTCCTCGGCACCTTCCATTCTGACATTTTTTGGACTGACCCCGACGGTGTTGACTTCAACCTGCTAGAAGAAGTAATCATATATTACAAATATATATATATATATATGTATAAATATCCTGCATGCACAGAAACACCTTAGTCACCAGTAAAGATGTTATAAATCTGTGATCAGGGGCCGAACCATTATTTTTAGAACATGGAAAAAAATGTATTAAAATGTACAAATGATGTTTAGTTGTTAACAAGTAAGTTGGCTCACCTCTGCTCTGATTTCAGTCAGTGTCAACCAGCTCCCCCAGCACATCTGCTCCAGGACCTTTCATATCACCTCCCAATAACCACGGCTGATGTGCACAGCCAGAGCAGATGGCGTGCATACATTCACACACACACACACACACACACACAGACACTTGTTTGTTTCCTCTTCTAAAAGGGTGGAAGTCGGCTCAGATGGAGCTGGAGGACGGTGAACTGGACAAACAGCGTTGCAGGCTGAGATTAATCAGTGCACGGTGTTTGGCTGCAGGTTACACGGAGGGATGAGGCCATTTTGAATGCCTGATTAGGTTTGATGTATAAAGTGATGACTTTGCTCGCTCCTCCCGTCCAATTAGACGAGAGGCTCACACAGCACCGGGACTGTGGGTCAAGGGCAACAGAACACTGTCGACGATGGACGTGTGGATACTGCATCGGAGTAATTTCTGGAGCCGATAGCGTAAAATAAATCTTTAGAATTATTCCTGAAATGTAATTGGAAGCTACAGCCTAACCAGAAACTTTATTATAAGCAACTAAACAAAAAGTAAACACAAGTACAACAAAATAAAACTTCAATTTAAAATTACCATAAAGCATAAAATGTAAACAAACAAGTCAGGTGGGCTCTACTTCCTGTTTCCTGTTCAACTTTATCCATTATAATTAAACTATGTGTATATTTGTGTTTGTAGCTTCTGTGCCACACTGAGTCATTTGAATTTTTCTGTACGATAACAACGTGTAAATAACAATTCGCGTCAAAAGTCAAAAGGTCCGTTGACATTTCCACTGATGTGACTGACATCATTGACAACATTTTACTCAGAATTTCTCGGGAAGATAAATAAACGACTCACAAATTCACTTTTCAACAGAACGCCATCGTTTAAAAAAACGAGGAATAAGAGCTGCAGTGTTATCGTCTGCGGCTTCGTCACGACCAACGAGGTTAGTGACTGAATGGGGCTGCTGGCGGCGGTGCTGCATGCAGATGGGGAGTGGGTGGAGATATTGAAGGGACAGAGTGGGTGGGATGGTGGTGGGGGGGGGGGCAGATGCATCACTAAGCTGCTTCAGAAGCAGGTGTGCTACTTTAACGTGTGATCACTGTCGCTGGTGTGTTAGTGAGTTTATGAGTTTTTATTATCACGTGCAATTAATAAGCTTTGGTTCATTTCATCAGTTGCACCTGAAAAGACGAGAAGGATCCAAAAAAACTGCGTTGACTGTATTTACATGTCACAGTTGTGATGAGATCCAAACCCGATCAATTAGTCTCCGGCATGAAAGTGATACGTGCTCATCCGTGACCCCCGACCTCCGCATGTTTATCTTCCACCTCATTAAGCCACGTAAAGGCCTCACTGCTCTCTTCACGGGGCCGTGGTAACTCACAGGGAGAGGGTTGCTGGTTTGAATCCTGGTTCGGGCTCTTTCTGTGGGGGTTTGCATTTTCTCCGTAGTCTGGCCTCCTTCCATGGTTGTTTGTCTCTATAATCTCGCCCAACGACACAATGGTGACGCGGTTGTACCACGCTTCCTGCTCAATGTCAACTGGGATTGGCTCCGGTCCCACCGCGGCCCTCAAAGGATAAGCTAATAGATGATGGATGGACGGATGGACGGACGGATGCAGGGTCGATTGTGGATACAGTTAATAAAATGTCCGACATTAATTGTGATCCAACCCCATTTGACCGGTCAGCTGCATGAACCGATGTGATTCATGCTCATCCATGACCCTGATCTCCAAACGCTCACCTCCCACCTCAGCACACGAAGGGCACACCGCTCCCTTCGCTGGCATCGAACATGTGTACTGGACATAAATCGTGAGGCTTCAGAAACCTGGCAGGTTGGACAGGATCTTGTTTTCTTACAGGACAATAAGATAAATAAACCCGCTGAAACAATCATAATGTTATTTTTATGTGAGTAGGCAGCATCATTTTTTATTTATGGGCAAAGCGACAGAGGAGTTTATCATTCATGCACAGTGAGACCAGTTTGCAGGAATCTAAATCATCCAGATTTGTTTTGTTAATTTGCTAACTTTATTTCCCGGAGCCAAGTTGTCCGTCTCACTCGATGCGGCCTATAAAGTTCACAACGCAGCTGGAGCACGAGAGATAAAAAACCCTTCACGGTTACTCGTGTCAAATTAGGCAAGGAGGTTTATGCTGCGTGACGTGTAGCTCGCAGTCGGCGAGTAACAGCGTCGTAATTTGGAACAGGAGGAACATCTGGAATTTGTCTCGGAGACTTCTTTGCTGTCTCTCATGTGACATCTCACAATATCGGAGGATTATTGATCTTGCTGTCATCTTTTACACATCATCACCTGTATATGCTTCTCTACCTCTTCTTTCACATCTCTTAACCTTTCCTTAAGTTTCGCACTCACATTATCTCCCCCTGAGTTAAAAAATACTGCTGCTCAAATATGACCTGAACACATCACCTTGATTCTAAACAGCAGCAGGAGCTGTAACCTTCATCCTGTTTTCCTCAGTTCTTTTTTTTTTTTCTTCAAGCGTTTATCGGTGCCTGGATGAACCCAAAACCCGAGGCAGGCGGAGCAGCTCGACCGTGGAGCTGTTTGGCGGCGGAAAGAAACTGCAAAGCTGCACTAATAACGTCCCCCTGAATATTTTAGACACAATTTATTTTTAATCCGCCGGCTGGAAATCAGAGTGATTCAGTTCCATATTGCGGCCCGGGGGGGTGTTTCGTTGCTCATACTTTTTTAATGACCACAATTCTGTCCATCCAGAGGGAGGGAGGAGGGACTGGCAGCCTGTAACTCTGAAGGTAAAGGACGTGAGCAGATGGATTCAAGATGAGATTCTGCCTTTTGTCAATGGCACCTGCACCTCGGAGTTAAACAGGTCGTATTTTAAAGAGAGGCACGTTTTCCAGTAATAGAATAATTTATGATGGAGGATAAGATGTCACTTAAGGGGAAAACAATCCTGAGATTTTAAGTATAAAGACAAAATTTAATGAGAGTGTTTATGAGCCAAAAATGATAATATTTCGAGTGTGTGATTTTAGAGGAGGGATGTCAGAAGATCAGTCTGGAATGTGGAGCAGCTTTTCTTCAGCCCAGTTCTCACAAATGATAAAATACTTTCTGTCACATCTGCTCCACATTATCATTAGTGTCAGGAAACTCTGCTCCAAAGAAAGAACCGCGCGGACTTGGAGGAAGTTGTGTGGATGTTTGCTGCTGGTCACCTGGACAGCTGCATCTGCATGATGAAGAACTTTCATCACAGAATCATTATTCTTAGAATGTTTTTTCAAATATGACCATAATACTCCGTCATTACATTTAAAGTTTAGTTTGAAGTGTTTTTTACTCAGAAGTTTACTATATATTTCTCGTAGTATTGCTTGTTTTTCTCATAATGTTACGCCTTTCTTCTCCGTTAAGACTTCATACACTAAAACATTTTCCTTCTGTGCCAATACTCTGTCACTGTTGCCCAACACACAGTATAATATAATAAATGGGATGTCGTGCAATGAACCTCTATAATCAGAGGAACAAAAGAATTCACTTTTATTTAAGCGAGGCAGTTTGTGCTTCGTGGGAATGATCAGCATGTTATATTGTATCTGCATTGAATAGTTGAAGTTGAGAGGTTCTTGCATCACACTACATCAGAAACACAGGTTGGGACAACATCCTGCTTCCCTCCAGGTCTCAGAAGGTTCCTGTGTGATAACATCATTCTGAGTTCGAGTCCAGCCAGGAGCGTGTCGTCATCTCGCTGCTATATTAAAGGCATAAAAGGCAAATGAGGCTTTAAAGAGGGAAAAGAAACAGCACAGAAATGTCCGTATGAATAATGGTGTCAGTTGTGCTGAAGGAGCAGCTTCTCTCCAGCTTTAAGTGCATCGTTCATCGCTGAGCTAAACTCAGCACTCTCATTGCGTTTGTTAAAATTTAATAGCATAAACACAAAGACCTTTCCTCATCCGTGTTTCTATGTTTGGCATCATACGTGACTCATGCCTCGTTTAAGGCCTGTTTTGTTTGGCACCTGGACTCACGGCTTCTCAACACATTTTATTGTGTTTCCTGGATTAAGTACCAAACTCAGGGTTTCATAAGGGCCATTATCAAAGATTGTATTACTAAATTAGGGCCAGCGGGACTTCCTCTGCCAGCCAAAGCAGCTCTGATGTATTCCCGGGGGAAATGAAGAAATAAGCAATTAACAGATCGACAAAAGAGTCCGTTGAAGCACGGCGCAGGAATGAAATGAAATATTCCGCTCTGCCACTGAGATCTTCTTAATATGTATTCATATCCTCGTAATGTGCATCCAAGGGCCAAGAGTGTGTACAGCACACACCATGATACAAACATGCACTTCAGTGTGCAGCAGAACGTCACAGAGCGTCACGATTAAACCAATATATTATTTATTAAAATAAAAAAACCCAAATGTGTCTCCTGCTGACCTTCATGGTCGTGGTCCCTGAGGTCAGCACTAACGTTGTTCTTATTGTAATATACTGTACGTCTGTGATATAAGTCAGCAGGAATCCCTCTGAGGGTACATGAAGAGACGTATCAAGGACGGGCGGGTTGTTGCCCCTCAGGGACAACGGGTCACATGACGCACTTTGAATGCAAACACTACTAACTGACCCTGAAGACAGAGAGGCGACTCCTCACTGGCTCCATGTCAGACGTTGTGAAATGAAACAAACTGGAAGGAAATAAAATAATCTTGGTTTAGGTTTCTGAGCAGCTACTTAAATTAGGTTGGCCTCATAGATTCATGTGAAGCCTGTTGGGTTATAGATTCCTATCTCCGTCCCTGAACATGGGGAAAAATGATATTTTAGAATTTGCGGTAATGAGTATATGACATTTATATATATATATATGTCTACTATGTTTATTCAGCTTTTTCCATTTCGGTTAATTCGCCATTAGTCTAAATACAAATAATGCGATTGGTCGAAGGCAAAAACGGTATGAGGTATCAAAATAAAACAGGAAATCAGATCTGTCTTTAAGGGACAGATCATGACACTAACTGTGGGACTTTGCTGTATTTACACTACGCATTAATATACTTATTATACTATACCAATATACTAATAGCCTTGTAATAAAACACACACAGAGTGTTCCAGGCTATATTTATCCTCACCTTACTTAGAGTGTATGATCTACAAAATGGTCCAGGTTATGCAGTGATCAGGGTTTTTAGATCTGCAATAGCCCGAGGGCCGTTCGGGCCGACTGTTTACAAACCCTCCCCCTTCACCGGAGCTGCACTTCTTCTTTTTCTGGGCCGTCTTCTGAGCGCCGGAATATTCTGTGTCTGGAAAGCACAGTTTACACTACTCATGTCGTAATTGCACTGAGAGCAGCTGTTTGAGAGAAATTGTTTAGGTGACATATGCAGAGTAACACACATTAAGTGCACTAATGCATTTCTTAGGTCGCAAACATTAAACGCAATCAGACGTTTCAGGGGAATGACTCCGGGCTCCGGCGTTTTATATGAGACAGCATGTGGTTGTTGATAATTGAGGTTTGATGGAGAGGTGCAAGGTTAGAAACAGATGGAAAAACAAAGGTTTTCTTTTATTTAATCATGTGAGAGCGAATATCAAAAACAACTGTCCTTGACCGGGGCGGAGGAAGTGCTTCTGTGTTTGCTGCTGCTGATTGATTTTGCATTTGTTTATTTTCATCAAAGCCGAGTATAGAGGGAAAATATGAAAGGTGGAAAAAGACTAGAATGACATTTCATCGCTGCTGTTCAAGGTTTCTGTGTGTTGCACTGGAACACACTTCAGAAAATTTTTCTTTTTTATCATTTTCAATATTGAAAAAAAACTGATTTTCCCTCCTTTATAACCTGGATCCTATTTTTTTCAAGCTAAAGCCTTTATTTAACATTCATATGTTAAAATTCACTTTATACTTCCAGGCTCCACTATCTCCATTAATGACAACAATGGTTGGTATATGGGTAATATTCCAGAGGTCCAGATAGGCCAGCTTTAATATTCATACATGCATTTGAAGTTGAAGTTACCGTCAAGAAGCACAGCAAGGAATACATTTATCCTTTAATTTAGAGATCCCACAATGTATCTCTAATTAACAGGAAGTATCCTGAGGCCCGTTAAAGAGAGACATTTTCTTAATATCGCCCCGTCAATCGCCCCTTTGTGTGTCAGAGGGCTCCTGGATTTAAAATATTAGTTGCCCAGATACATTTCATAAGATGGGTTTTAAATTACAGCATAACTCTCTCCTAAATAATATTGAAACCAGTTTCTGTCTTCATATAACTCCTGATTTACTTGCTCCTGGTCTGCAGAGGCTGCAGAAGTACGGAGAGTGTTCATAAAGATCAAGATGTTTTAGTTTATACCACTTAAGAAGTAAAACATGTTTGTATCCTCTCGGTAACATACACTTCAAATCTGTTGATAGAGGTTTAAAAGATAGAGACACAGAAGAGGGGAGGACCAAGTATGGCCCCCTGAGGGACACCAACAGTGTTACAACAACACAAAGCATTTAACACAAATGTTAATTATATTATTGTGTGTTATTATTCAAACAGCGTTAAACAATTCAAGCAAAACTAGAGGGTCCCACTGTGTCCTACTGGCTTATTTACGTGTGTAGAATAATGTCATTCTTACGATAAGTGTGTGAATCCATGTCAACACACAAGGAATCTTCTACAATCAGCTGTTTCGATCGGTATTCAGCCGGTGTTGTGTGACATCGTTGTGTTTTTTCTTTTAAAAACAACGTGGAAAGCGTATTTCCCACAATGCAATTATTCTGCTCCCCTGCGTTAAATTATTCACACACAACTACAATGGGTACTTTATGCATGGACTGCAGTTTACAATATTAATACCATTAACCATACCCGCCCATCATCTCCGCCCAAAAGTGGACCTTTAATTGAATACACGGACTTTGCTGCATTAAGCGAACATGCTAACGTAGCAACCATAACTCCCGGTGTGCGGTGAGGACGACAAAAGTCTGACGATGTTATTGTGTGCGTGAAGCCACCGGGAGAAACTACAGAAAGAGAAAGATATATTTATTTCTTTTTATTTCAATGTGCTCACATTCATGTTGGTTCAAAATACTCCAGACACTATTGTAATGTTAAAATCTCATAAAGTTGCACATGAATTTCTTCAGAGATAATTAAACATCGAGGGGATTTATAAATAAATGATTTATATTAGTATGATTATATTAAAATGATGGAATGGCTTATTTTTCTAAAGGCTATAACACAATGAATTTACTAACTGAATTAGATTAAAATGCTGAGAAGCATTTTAATAACAATCAAATTAAATTCCTAAGTGTTTTTTCTGAATCCCTCATGATGTCGTGTCTTAGCCAAAGACTAACCATGAAAAAACATGTCCGGCACTTATTCAATTTGAGCAATGCATTAGAGAGGGATTCTCGTTTGAGATGTGATGCGAACATATATTGGACTTCAAGTCACTGATCTGTTTCAATCTGTCTCCCCCGCCTCTCTCAAACACAGAGGGCTTCAGTTCCGTGTCAGGGCCTAACCACCGACGGCAATCTGAGCCCGTTCAACTGTTTAATGACGGCGGTGACGACCAGGGATCTGTGGCCGAGGTGAGAAGAACACAACAATTCAATAATGCAGGAAATGCTAATGCTTTACCCGTCCCACAGGGCTGTGTGTGCTGGGGGGTTCCACTCAGACAACGAGCAGAACAATGACAGTTCCGTGATATTGTAAATGTTCATCTTTAAAGGTGCAGTGTGTAGAATTTAGTGACCTCTAGAGGTGAAGTGTCACATCGCAGCTGAATGCCCCTCGCCTCACCCTCCCCTCCCGAACATGAAACCTGTGGTAACTTTAGTAAATGCACCGTATGTAAGTCTCTTAATGCATCCATGCTAGTCACATAATGCTAAAGCTTACTTTTCCACATTTCTATAATTTAATGGGATTTCATGAGATTACCCAAAAAACCCGTCACTAGGGACGTTTCACATGTCAAGTTCATGCACTTTAAACTTTTCTGTTAGTTAGGGTGGGGGATGGGGGGGGGTTCAGTGGTAAAATCAGGAGGCATGAAATGACATGTGAGATGCAATTTGATGAATCCAGGCTTTATAATTACACTTTTATAATTAATGGGTATATGATAAAAACCGTGGTTGACTTTGTGTTTTAATTTCCACGTCAATATAAAGGTTGTTCCGCTGCAAACACCTCTGCTCAGCAGCACTTTCTATACAAAGTGGACCAATTAATGCAAACCCAATAAGTTGAGTTGTTATTTGAAACAACAGAACGTCCCTACTTTCACCTTGTTGTGTAACAAACAACCGATGTTAGTACACTTCTTTCTCTTATTGCATATTTGCATTTACGTTTGCAGCTGGTTGGAGTTTTAACTTGACCATGTGAGATTGTTGTTGAGTGGATGGCGAGAGGTTTATTTCAGATTCTATGCACAGGTGATGGTACGTCTGCATGTTGGTTATTAATTTCTTTCTTTCCGATTGTGGCCGAGCACAGAGAGATTCAGGGGAGAGGAGTCTAAGTCTGAGAGAAATTGAGGTGCTGGGTTAGATCAGGAATAGAGTGGTGGGTGGGGGGGGGAGGTTGGCATGTGATTCAATTTATAAACAGAAAGCTGCTGAGGAGCACCTGTCCTCACAATCTGTCCTCCTCCTCAGTGGAGCTCTGCGACGTCCTCTCTGACAGAGGCTGTTTGATGACGACTTGCATCTCCGCTCATCTGTGTATTTCAACAACTGTGTTTCTTCTTTATACCAATGCAATAATTCACTTTTCTCTGAAGCTTCATGCTCTATTGTCTCATGGCACAACAAGGACACATGTGTGTGTCTCACTCCGTCATCATAATCAATGGGCCGACACTCCAGCAACAGATATGAACTCTCGTGTGTCATTTTCAAGGACACATCATCCAAGTCGTCCATCGTTTCATCCCTCCAGGTTTCTTCGCCTGTTGTTGCTGTGTCTTCTGCACTGTCTTGGAAAAAAGGGAGACAGATGAAGTTTATCCAGAGCAATGAGCCTAAACATAATATTAATGCGAGTGGCCCCTGGGTCCCCTGGTTAATAGGTTCTGACACCTTGGCATGGACTTGATAGATCAGTCGCCAAACAGACGAAGGCTGCGGGCATGGAAAGCCTTATTACAGCCTGACGGAGGAGAGTCCCTGCGGAGATCCATCACCCTCTGGGGAGCCGTGCACATGTATGTTTGTAGATTTAGAGAAGGTGTGTGTGTGTGTGTGTGTGCAGGGGACATTGCTGGCAAACGGAAATCTACAGAGTGCCAAGCTTTGCACAAGGTGAGGCTCTGTTTTTGCCCCCTGGATGAGTGTGAATATGCAATGTGGTTGTGAACCCTCGGGGGCTCAGAGGTATTTCATTGTTATCTGGACGGACTGGGGGGGGATTTGAGAAGGTGCTGCAACTCACAAGGTGGAAAATTTGAAATAATTATTTCTTATTATATAATTATTAGATCAGAACGAAAACAAAGAACCTTGTGCTGTTAGGATCATAATAACTTCCACACAAGACCACAACACACTTTTGTTTTAACATCTATCCACTTACAGATTATTTGCACTTACTCTGTAGAGCACATGTCTCCACCAAGGTCCAACAGTCCCCTTAAAAGGAAATAAAACAAATCAAGATTTTGTTTTCATCAGGATCCTGGGAAATTATCATTCATTTTAATTTTAAAGAAAGTGAAAAACTAAAAACCTGGTTCTGCACTTTTGTCTTTGGCTCGTGTCCCATTCTTCCACCAAGTTCTGTAGAAATCTGTTCAGTATCAATCAAAGAAATAAACACAACAAGGGACAAGTGGGAAAACTAAACCTTGGTGGAGGTAAAAACAATAAACGTAATAAAGTCCTGTGTGTTTTATTCACCACAAATGAAACACTCCTGATGGAACACGTGGACTGAGACCCACCAGATTTTCCAGCGGTCGTGGCGGTTGATTGTTTGAACACCACTCGAGTTCTCAAATGAACACACCAAGCAAATACGCCCATTAAATATATTTTGAACAGAACCTAGCTATTTAGGGAAACACTTCCTCTCTGATTCCGGCGCTAACATTGCAGGCATGCATGCACAGCACGCTGCCGTCAACATCAAACCCTCAACATGCAGAATAATAATGTCCCCTATCAATAAATAAAGAGAGCTCTGCTTTGCACACAGTGTGAGGAGCAATGGTCGAGCTGGGAGTGGAGCCCTGTCAGCACAGAAGCTTCCTGGGACACAGTTGGAAGTAATGTTGGGTAACAGGCGGCCAAGCAGTGTGAGAGACCCTCCTGTGGTCAAAAGGTCACATGTCGAGATTCTGCAGGAACCATGTTACCTGCATCGACACAATCTAGTGCAGACCGTGTTCCCTTGTGTCCAGTTTAATTAGTGTGGAAGTGGAATTACTCGTCTTGCTGCTCAGAGTAAAGGTTTAGTAAAAACATTCATAGCTTCGTCACTAGCACACAATGATTCCTGGGATAGTTTGGCTCAGGAAGGACCCACCCATGGGTGAGCCTTCAGAACAGGACCGCCTACTCACGTCACTGTGACGCAATCAGCTTTGATTCAGGACTTTTGTCCGATTTTGTAGTTTTGACCTTCCTTCCCACGGATGGTCACCAGAATTACAAACACAAGTAGGTCACACCTGTTTGTTTCCTGCAGACAAAGACCATGTTATCACACCAGGGTATTCTTCCTGGCATCCAAATCAGTAATGGTGCCAAAAACCCAGTGCTGCTCACAGAGCTCTCAGCTGCCTCAGCTGTTGAGTTTCATCTTGTCCAATGTGTAGGCGGATAAGTAACGTTAAGATTTTTCCTGCCATCGAGGAGAAAAGCCACAACCCTCTCTGGAGATACAGATCACAGCACTGGCTCTTTGGGCGTAACTGTCCAAAACTTGGAGAAGGAAGATCTTGTTCTGTGTTGACTGTTATTGAGAAAAAAGAGCTTGTGTCTGTTTCATCCTCACTTTGCTGCAGGAAAAAGAGAGACGGTTTTGGCCGCTGCTAAAGGGAGAGAACGGTGCCAAGTCCTGGCTCCAGCAGAGACTGGTAATGGCCAACGAAACTGAGAAACCGGTGAATGCTACGCCGGCCAAAAAAACCAAAACCCAGTGCTCTGACTTGCCCCTCACCGATGGGAATCATCCAACTGAACAGTGACAGGTCACATTTTGTCCTTTCTCACCCACACCCATGGGTGCTTTCCACCCGCCCAGAAAGTGCGTCCTTCTCACTTTCTGTGTTGTCTGGGGGAGACAGAATGAACATCCACCTGCATTACAGCCCTCTCACTGGAGTCCATGCTGACAGGTGAGAGGAAGTGGTCCCCCAGGCCAACACCGGCACCGGCAAGGTTGGAACTGCGGCTCGAGCCGGTCGTCAACTAATTGGAAAGGTCGTTGCCTCAGTTCCCAGACTCAGTACAGCAGTCATTCAAACACTGTATGTTTACATGTGTGTGATGACAGCCAGCAATCTTTTCTTCTTGCTTTTACCTTCCTCTATGTGGACGCAACTGAAATCGGGCCTGACCACCAGTCAAGTACTAGCATCATTTATAATCGCAGGGGGGAATTACAAATGTAAGAAAGCTTTATGATTGGATGTAAAATTAGCATCATCAAATCACCCTGATGAAGAATTGTACAATGCTCACAATGGATTGAAAATGAAAGAGTAAGAAATGTAAACGTATTAACGTAATAATGAAGATTTGTCGAGTATTTGTGTGGTTGTGGGTGAAGCGAGCAGAAGAATTGAACAAAGCCGCACAGGAAGCAGAAGCAGCTACACAGCCTCCGGTGTGACACGGACAATACTTCCATTTATTCTCATATTAGCATCTCATTATGCCCACAGTGTGCCCGGCACTGAAAGCCGCTACGGTACGCCGTCGTGCCGAGTGCCAGTGGGTACAGTAGGAACTGTAAATCCAGTGGGGGAACTCCAGATGGGTAGTACCAGTACGTAGCTGCAGGGGCCGTCCCACAGGGGCTGTTTTTCATCCGGTGACAAGCAGTTTATGAGTTTTTAGACTACGGGGCTTCGGGACCCCATCCCCAGTCTATTAATTTATGTTGTTTGTCCTGTCTCTTCCTTTGTGCCCAGCTGTGTCTTCAGGGGAGTTCAGAGCTGAGGGTGGATCTGTGATTTAGTGGATGGATAGTTTGTCCAGCATCTTACATTTTTCCTCCTTTCCCTCTATTTTGACATTGATTTTGCTGCCACTTGTAGTTTTGTGACTTTTGTTTGTTAAATCGCTGCTGAACCATCACGACGTATTAAAATCCAACCTCAAGACTCGACACAGCAATATGATTTATTTTACAACAAAGACAAGATGAAAACTGCTTCAGGGATTTCCACACAACTTGGAGGAGGGACGAGACGTGATTCAGACAAATGGGCAAATCAAGACATTTTCTTTTACGTGAAGCGTGATAATATAATAATAATAATACTTTTCTTAAAAAGCATTATTGCTTGAATGATTGCCATTTTTAATCCCCCTAAAATCTCTTTTTCTTATTTCACTTAACTAATATCAATCCAGTTTACTGAACAGGATATTAACTGCAGTTATTTCCAGTAGTTAAACACAGTCTAATTAAATAGGGAATCGAATGGAAGCCTGCTCGCTGAGATCATCCAGCTGGTGGAATGTTCTCTGGAATCACGTCAGCGTTGCATGCAGGCCTCCTCCCTGAAAGAATTAGATCCTCCTGAAGGAAAATCAATGGACCTCCCTCTGCGGAGGTGTTTGTGAGGGTGCAAACAGAGATGGGATCCCAGTGAGGAGACTGTACAACGGATCATCCATCCATGGAAACACTCAGTTCTCCTCCACCTCCCCTGCCAAGTGTCGGCCTTCTGTTCTGCTTCTTACAACCCATATGTCAGGAGCTCTCCACCCCACCACCACTCCACCCAGGATGATGGAAGAAAGACACTATAGTAATTAAACTGTTAAAAAGTATGTTTTGTCCTATAATCGAAAAGCGTCCCGTCTGCTCACACAGTCAGTTTATTTATAAGATCATTAGTTCATAACTCCATGAGACAAAATGTGAAAACCTTCCAGACTGTACGTGTCAAACCGTCGCAAGGTCGTATATGAAGACTGGGTTCTCCGTCTACTGGTGTTCACCCACGTGTGTGGTTGAAGTCTTTAAGGATGGGTACTGTTGGGTCTAACAGGTCCTCTCTTCAAGAATACTGTGTAGTACTTCTCCATATTAGCTGGGATTAAATTGATTCTCACCAAGGTTACTGAGCCGTATCCCCCCGTTGATCAATAAAACCCTTTTTGTTAATCTCTCATTCTTTGTGTCTGTGTTCAGTTATTCAGCAGGAAATCCTCCGCACCAATACAGCAGCACTTTAATGTTCCCACTGGATTAAGTTAGCAGCAGATAAGTGGCAGCTAGAGTCGTTCAGCAACTATTCCTGTGACGAGTCGTTAAGTGATAAATACAGAACAACTCATTCGGTGAACGCACGTTGGAAAATTCAATTGTGCCATTTTCTGATGCGACTGTGCCCCCACCGATATTTTCACCTTTATGTCACCCTGAAAGCAACACTGTGTAGTTTTTACCACACAACAGCTCCTTATCTTTGCATTAACTTCTGTCTGTAATCTCATCGCGGGAAAAATGTGGTTTGCTTTTGGTGTGAACGCAGCGGCAACATCGTCCTTATTCCAAGTCGGTGGAATCGATTTTAAAGCTGCTGTTTTAAGGTCAATTAGTTGCATAGTGTTGCTTTGAGGTCGAAAGTCCAGAATGGTCCTCGCACAGGCAGAAATATACAACTAGAGCGCACACACAAGCACACACACAAACACACACACAGACACACTCAGCTGGCAATCAGCAGCGGTGTGAGTCTTTGCTCATGCATAGCCGAGAGGCAGTTTGCCCATGTGAATAGCATTGCAATCTACATAGGCTCCATAAATCAGGGAGAGCCAGATAAAAGATTTAATCTTGGTGGTCTTCACTGGACGTGGAAGATCCATCTTCCCAGATGAGAGGTCCATCTCCCCTGACACCGCTGACAATGCCAGCTCCGAGGGAAAGGGAGACGCTGGGAGGCAGATGGTGTCGGTCTGAGAGAGGATTCTCATTTCTAAAAGCCTCCCGATGCCTCAAAAGGGTTTTTATCATTCAATCTATTTCCCACTGAAAATTAAGATTTTTTAAATTTTGTGCAGAAACCACGACACCAATGTTTCAATCAATCAATTGTAGTTTGAAAATAATTAAAGTGTGTGTCATAGTTATCAGCAGAGATTCATGTCTTTGAATGAAGGTGGAGTGGAAATTGCAGGAGACTGACTTACACCTCACAACTTTCTGCACAGATGGCAGCTCTCTGTGACACACCCCGAACATCTGCTGCGTGAATTTCCCTTCGTCAGACGAGCTGCAGCTTTGTCTCTCTCTCTCTCTCTCTCTCTCTTACCTGATCACAGTCATCTTTATTTTGAAGCTTCCTTCACAAATCATTTGTGCTGCATCAACTCGTGGTGGCATTTTGCTGAATTAGGATCCTGCTTTGATTTTTTTTTAACGCAGGGAATTTAAGTCGCTCTTCACCGAGAGGGACGAGGAGCAAATATGTCAGAGATGTCTTTTCATCAGACTCCTGCGATGGAACAGAGGGATGTAAATATTTTTGCTCACCTCGCAGAGCTTAACAGAATAATAATATATAATATTTTATCTGTAAAGAAGAAGAGTTCACATGAGCGTGAATCCATTGAGTTACTGCAGTTTGATGAATATGTGACAGGATGTGAAAACAAAACCTGAAATATTCCAGTGCACTGAAGAGCGATTCAACGTGATAAAATAATCACACACTTTAAAGCAAATCAGTAAATTTCATCATAAGTAAAAAGATCTGGATTTTCCAATGTTTACTACACTTTTATATTTCTACCACTGACTCTGAAAATCCATATAGAACATTCCAGATCTGGATTTCATTAAATTTGTGGGGTCATATACACGCTGGTGTTTTTTTTTTTTTTAGCCGTTTGCATGACACAGTAATAAAAAACAGTATTTATTGATTCATACGAACTTGCCTCCTGGGATTAAACGGGAAGAAATACATCCAGGGCACTTCATCTGCTCTGTGCGTTCTCCATGCAGAACTGTATCTGTTAGTATGATCCATTTTCCTGAGTGCTCCCAGGCCGCGTCTGACGAGGGCCCGTCCGCACATCGCCATATATCCCACAACGTTATGAGACAGACCATTAGTTTATTGCTCAGCCAGCATTGGCAAGCAAGTGAGCATGAAGAATGTGAGAAACTGAAAGGGGGAACGAGGGAAACCTTCTTCACCGATAAACTGAGAGGAAGGACGGACTGTCGTTGTTTCTGAAACCTGTGTTTTACTCTGCTGTTGTTTGAACGTTGACGGAACGGACTCAGGCGAGGAAGATAAGGACGATGAAGGACGTGTGGATATCTTTCATTGAAACACATACGCACACTTAACCTGTCACGTCGCAGGGGAAACTCATAAATGAGGCGAATTTGATCAAAGTGCAAATCCTCACGTCGCATTGCTCTGAATGTCACTGCTATTAAACCTGCAGCCGCTGCGTCGGCTAAGTTGCATCGGTGACATTTGCAGAGGAAATGCCACCTCTGAGCCGCTCGTGCACCTTCGACGAGAAAACAACACAACAACAGCTCGCCGTGGTGCGTTACCATGGAAATGCATCCGGCCTCGCTCGGCAGCAGGAGCTCATGGGTTCAGTTTCTGAATCGCCTCTCACTTCCCCAGGTGTGACTATACAGTGCACTGGCTCCCCCGACAGAACACAACAGCTGTTTGTCTTATTCTCCAGGGCGACTTAAAATGGTGGTATGCATCGAGAGAGCAGCCCCCCCCCCCCTCCCCCTCCCTCTCCCAGTTCCCTGCGTGCGCGCCAACATGCAGCTACAGGAATGACACGCTGTACTGGAGCAACCAGAAGCCCAGCTAACACTGTTGCCATGACGACGCAGCCAGAGGATAACTGTTTTACAGCGTACGACGACGCCCACCACCTCGGCTGCTTCAGAAGTATACGCTGCTCCTCGCTGATCTGCACAGTCCGCTGAGACGCCGTGGTGGTGGTCACTCACTCAAGATGAGTCCTCCCTTCACCCGTGGATCAACCTGTTGTTGGAATAACGAGGAACGTGAAATGAAACTAGTGTTGCTATTCTCCGTGTTTCATTTTGAATATCGTTAAAAACAAAATGATAAAATACGACTGGTTCATGTATATTTACTCTACTAATACTATACTATACTACTAATACATGTCAGTCAGGGAATAAAGCCAATTAAATTCATATAATTGTATTTATCCATCATCAAGTGTACAATCAACAGTGATAATCATCATTAATATTTATATTTCTACGTGTATTTAGATTGAATACGTGCGCTTCGTATCATCTGTTCATATTCTCCCCGACAACAAGAGAATTGATTGGTCGGCAGGAGACGACATTTTGGGTTAATTAACTCAACGTGTCAATCAATCAATTATCCTCCACCTCAACCAGTGTTAAAACCCGTGTGCTGTCATTGTGAAAGACTAACACAATTTAGAACTCATCAGTGTTACTGTGCAATAACATAAATACAATAGTTCCTGCTCAGCTCAGGTCGAGACAAAATGATTAATTTGAAATCTCTAATCTTCTATAATAATAATTCATTTCACTGATCTCTATCACATCGTAATTAATGAGGTCAAAACAATTAAGTTAGATATGATGACTATCATACATCTGGGTTTGTGAGGCACAAACAAATCCCTGACCACTGTTGTCTTAATCAGTGTGATGTGAATGAATCTGACCCTGGATCAGCGTCACTGTCGTTTAAACTCAGGTCCTCTCGCTCTTCATCCCCTGAAACAGTGAAGAGCTGTTTCAGATGGACAGAGTTGACATTGTCATTTCATCTGCAGATATTTTCAAACTCAGTAGCTTGTGAGACGTCGGTTAAATAACGTCCTCCGTCCTCAATTAGCTTCTTAAACGGGAGAACCAGTCGATAGTAATTTGAGGCAAAAGGTCACCTTGATTGCGTTCTGGTGACTTTTAGGTCAACCTTCATTAAGTTTATCTGGCAGATTGACAGCGAACTGCAAATGGCACCGAAGATGAAGTTCGATGAAAATAGAGACGACGGAAGGAAAATAAACTGCAGCTGATTTTCTGTTTATAAAAAATATTTTTTTAACCTAATAGAAAAATTCCATTCTGTTAATTTACTGAGATTATTAATGGAACGGGACGACAGCTTCAGTTATTATGCGCTTCACGTGTATGACAATGAGTTCGGGAACAGTTTTTTAACCTGTTAATCTTCTTAAATCTGCTCCATCATCACTGTGTGAGAAAAATGTCTTGCTGCATTCTAACGAGGCGGAGGCGACAGACAGGCCTCCGTTAATAAACCTGAAGATGAAACATGGTCCTGGCTGTGCTGTATCGACGTCTCCTATGCGAGGTGGCAGATTCAGGACGCTCCTCGCGTCCCCTCCGTCATCATTAGCCTCAGCGCGGGCAGGATCCCATCAGAATATCCATCGACGACCAGCGATGTGAGACACGGGGGAGGAAGGGGGAGGGAGGCTGATTGCTCACATGGCTGAAGATTCATTTTGGTTAACCAGAACTAACGGCCCATCAGTGCACCCGATTGCACAAAGGTGGCGAGAGCGATGAATGATAGCGTCGCTTCCCGAGGATGTAACTCCGATAAGTCATTTCAACTTTGAAGGAAAACAAAACAGTCTCAAAAGCTGGATTCACTTTTATTACACCGACAAAAGAAGTGTTGCATTAGCGCCCATAAAGCTGCGGGAGCTCAGGCCGCAGCTTTTACCGAGAGAGTAAATGTTGGCACTGTAGCCACGAGACAATCGTAACCTTTGAGAATGTCTTGGTCTTCAAGCGAAGGCTGAAGCTACAGGAAGTTAAGGCTCCGAGGAAATCTCATTAAGGTTATGCAAATGTCTTAATTCTGGGGGGAAAGAGAAAAAGCTAAACTGTTCTTCACTAAGAGGGAAACTGGTGAATCATTTAGTGCAAATACAAAAGAAATGTATGTTTGAAAAGCACAAGATATTCCTTCAGTTTCATTTTGTGTCAAATCTTTTTGGTTTGGTCATAATTTTGCAGTGCTGTGATTTGCAAGGTATGATGGGAAATTAACATGAGGGGCTGGAAAATAAAATATGGCCTGATTAGGAGGAAAGAGAGATTATCTTTACAGGGCAGAGGGAAGTCAAGCGTCTTCACGGAGACGTGTGACATTCATTAACACTCAGCAGAAGGAGGGTGGACTCACAGCGTCTCGTTAACTCACAACCATCGCATTCAGAGTCTCCTCTTTGGGATTATAACTCAGAGGCTCCACTTTCAGTCAGGACGTCACTAAAATGCTAAATTAATAACATTAATTTATTATCGTTCATCCATTCATCCAGTTTTTAATCAACCTCACGGTGAGTTAACGACGCTGTGACTTGTATTTTTATTGGACGGGTTTCATTTGCGACTCCATTCTTGGACTTTGAGATCTTCTAGTGGCACAATGATTTAAAAAGAAAAGATCTGCGAGGGTCAGGGTGGGTGTGTGGCGGTTCAGAGTTGGCTGAGGTGAGCACCAACGAAAACACAGACGCTCCCCAGTTCCGTTCTTTTTAGTAAATGCAATAAATCAAACACAAATTGTCCTGAGCGGCTCGCGGCTGCTCTCATGCACGGGAGCAGCTCTCTCCGACTCTGTCTGCCACATTTAAAGCAGGGGAGTGACGAGCTAACTGGACTCAGCTGTGCTAATCACCCCTCTGCTGCAGCTGGAGCGATGACACACAACCAGCCTCCATCATCGTTCAGGCGAGTTTGAAAACCTGGATCTGTACTTTGGTAATAAATGAACCAATCATGTTCCTCCTTCTTATGTAAACTTCTCTGTCTCATTAAGATTTATGATCTAGGGGCGGCGTGCAGCTCACCTGGTGGAGCTACACGCCTCTGCAGGGGCCAGGGTTCGATTCCAGGCTGCATGTTGTTCCCTGCTCTCTCTCACCCTCTGTCATCACTAGCTCTCTCTCTCTCTCTCTCTCTGTCTGATGATAATGAAGAGCAAGAAGCCTGTTAAAGAAATATATAACGATCCTTTTCAATTATCTGGATGTTAAAGTAGAAATACAAAAGAACAAAGGAAGTGGTTTGACACTTTAAATGATTTATACAACACAACATAAAACACTGTTAAAGAAACTGGGCTCTAATCCGCACCAACATATAATGAGACCTTCCCAGGTTCCGACTCCGTCGTTCACTGGTGAAAAATCCTTAATTAGTTTTTTTTTTTTTGCACAATTTGAACAAATGAACCAACAAAGAAACCGACCGACCAAAGCTGTGAAACTTCGTCCCACGTCTCCACAAAACGTCACAGAAATCAGTGATTCTTTAAAATAATTCATCGACACAGCTAATAAATGACACACACCAAACGATAACAAGCCATCAGCCACTTTTATTTAGAAAGAGTCCCAAAAAATAAACAAGTTAGCACACATTCCATTTACAAAATGTCAGTGAGAATAGCCTGAATATGCGATGAAACGACGGAATACGTTTCTATTGTTGATTACAAAAAACAACAGTGGTAATAATAGTACAGTTTAACTCCCTCACTTGTCGCAGTGGAGGGCTCGTCATAGGTCAGATTTTAGGAAAAGAAATGAATAAAAATAAAAATTAAATTGTTTGAGAACTTATAGGACTGTATATATATATATATAAAGAAAAAACAAATCGTATTTCCTGAAGAAATCAAATTTAGTCTTTGACGCTTTAATGCAAAGGGGGCTATAATTTTTCATATTTAAACTTTTTTATACAAAATATATGTATATACTGTATATATGTCTAACATTGTATTTCCAACTTCAAACAGTTAACCTCACAACTTCAACATTGAAAGTGAAAAAAAACAAACCCTGCGTGTTCGGCAGTGATGAAATAAACCCATGTAGTATTTGCGGCAACAACATGCAACTGGTGCTACTTCATTGTCAGATCAAATGCGAAAAATACATGGAGACCGGAAAACAAAGCGAAAACAAAGGCTATTGTATTAGCACTGTCATGGCCACCGACTGTACATCTAGATACAAAAGTTACAGAATGTCTCATTTACATTCACTGAGATGACAGTGATTGATTATATTAAAGACTATATTCATATCTACCGGCACTAGAATTTGGCACTCTCACTTATTTGGCATTTTTAAAAACCATCACGTTGAACCACGCGGATGCTGATGCCTCTTTTTGATGTCACTTCAAAAGTGTGATGCGATAAATACCTAAGACTATTTTCTTTTTTTCTTTTTTTTTTGGTCTTTTTTAAATTCTTTTTTTTTTTTGTCGTCTTCGTGTTTCGCATTCGTCGCGTGTAAACAGATTTTGTTTCCTGTTGTTGAAAGTAGAACATCTACCCTGGTCCTCATCAGAAAAAGAAAAAAAATATACAAACAGCAAAAGCACTGAAGCCAACGAAGAGACAGAAAGAGAAATATATTAAAAAATAAAAATAAAAAATTAGAAAAATCGCTGCACCGACTCAACAAGAAAATAAAAGAATTGATTCCAAATGTCAAGCATTGACATATATTTTTATATCAACACCAAATGTTAAAGAATAAAATATACAGGAAAGTTTAGAATAGGAATTAATTACATGATTCAACATCTCACCCCCCCCCCCCACACGTGATGTATTTGGCTTTGAAAATATGGAACTAGAAGCTGTTTAGTATTTTTTCTTTCTTTACACTCACACGTTAATATGTTTATATCCAACCAGTATGTAAGCAAGTTTATTTAAAAGCTATTTTGTGAAAATACATAAAAATATTTTTTTTTTCCCCAAATAAACTTTTTTTTCTTCGATTTTCTTAAAAAAAAAAAAAGGAAAAGGACAATTTCACATCTTAATGCAGATGGTATCAAGTGTGCTTGAATATCCTGTTTGGTGGCGGTGGCTACAGAAACAGTGTGTTATTGATGACATCTTCCCGCTGACGCACACACAAACACACACACACGCCTTTCACTCACACACACACACACAACCGAGATGACTGAAACTCCAACTCCCAGAAGCAGCCAGTGCCGTCAATCAAGCCCTCGTCTGCGTCTCGGTCCAGAATGATTGACAGCAAAGCATGGTGTCACCAGTTCGGAAAAAAAGGAGAGCCTCCATTTTTATATTCCCACGTGTAATTCCGCACAGAGGGGGGAGGCATTTTTCCAAAATGGTGAGAAATGGAGACAGAGGGCAACAACACGAGTCTTTTGTGAGACACAGAATGAAGACTCCATCTTCTACTTTTCCTTTTTTCACCAGACAGAGACAGAGAAAAAAAAAAAGTGCCAAGAACAGAAGGAGGGAGGGAGGGACGAAGAAAGAGGAAAGAAAACCGCTCTATTGAAACCATCGTAAGGCACTCAGAAGTTTCTCATTGATCAGGACAGATCTGTCAGGCTGACGTTCAGTCCCATGTCAGGTCTCACGTAAGGGACGGAGTGGACAGCTTTAGGAAACTCTGGAGTCATCACCCGACCATTCTCCCCGGTACTCCCAGTG